>NC_069504.1:746246083-746546083 GCF_027579735.1 Bombina bombina | reverse complement strand
GCCAAATAATGTGGGCGTCTTATTTGGCGCTAAAAAATATGGGCGTCGCTTTTGTCTCCACATTATTTCAGTCTCATTTTTCATTTGCTTCTGGTTGCTAGAAGCTTGATATTTGGCTTTTTTTCCCATTCCTGAAACTGTCTTATAAGGAATTTGATCTATTTTGCTTTATATGTTGTTTTTTCTCTTACATATTGCAAGATGTCTCACGTTGCATCTGAGCCAGAAGATACTACAGGAAAACCACTGCCTGCTGGATCTACCAAAGCTAAGTGTATCTGCTGTAAACTTTTGGTATCAAAATATAAAATGAGAGGGCGCTAAAAGCAAGAATAAATACCACACTTAATCTCTAAAAAATTATGAGTTTAATAAACATAATTAAACATATATATGGCAAGTAAAAATTACTAACATCAAAAAATAGAAGGGACGTCTCCCTATAAAAAATAAATCTTAAAAATACCACCAATATATTCAGAAAAAATGTTAAAATTCCATTTATCATCCGTATGTATAAGGACAAAAAAGTATAGTCAAATCGATGTAGACCACTGGTAAAAATTGATCCGCAAATGCTCAGGGACCAGCAGTTGATAATGATCCAAAAAAAAAAGATTAACAATGTTGCATAACACTTTCAGTCATTTTGTGGCAATTCTTAAATAGATGAGTGCCTAAAGTTTAAAGACAGCGTTCCACCTTTTATATGCAATTATCAAAAGTACTTATGTATATGTTAAAAAGGGCGCTCCAGGGCGTCTTACCGTTTTCTTTTATCGGCTAAAAGCAGGCCGCTCAGCTTATGTAGTGAAGGTTCACCCGTGGTGATTGAGTGATATTCAAGCTTCCAGGTAAACTCCCACTAAGGTTTAACCGTCTCACAGCAAGCCGTTCTGACCACACTGGTGGCGGTTTCCTCTCGGTGGTTGAGCACGGTAATGGTCCGTGTCACTGGCTGGATCTGTCCTGACTGAGGTTAACACCTTACTTTGTACCTTTTAGTAACAACGGCTTCAGGACAAAATAGAAATTCTGGCAGCATGAAGTAACGGAGAATGTCAGTGAGTCCCGCACTTAGCGTGTATCACGCGCGGGATAAAAAGAACTAGGTACCTAGTGTCAGATATTTGCTCTTAGCAGGATAAGCAACTCTCCTTCTACGCGTTTCACCCAGCTGTGGGCTTTCTCAAGATAAAAGTTGCTCCCAGAACAAAGTTTAAAAACCTGCTGCTTCTCTTCTATTGGTCCGAGTTCTAATTGCTTTAAAAGGTGGATTTCATTTTAAGGTGGATTGTCCGTTTCTTCAACATTCTAAGAATTTGGCACTTGTTTAGCCATCTTGGAATATTTAAAAATGTTATAAATATTTTGATTAAAAAATTGGTATAACTTTAAAACATTTTATTTGGTGGTATTATAAAATTGATTGGTGGTATTTATAAATATATTCAAAAACTAAATAATATTCACAAAATTGCAATAATATATAGCAACACAAAATTGATTATTTAAAAATAAATAAATAAATAAATTAGAGGATTTATGGAGAATCAAGACCTTGTTTCTCGTATTGGCATTGTATGATATAACTACATAATTGTTATCACATGGATTTGTGTGTAATCCATATATCCTAGATTATTTCTAAATATTAGGAATACGCATATTTGGAACAAGGAATTTCTTATGTTTGAGAAAAAATAGAAATAATAAATATATGATGGTCTAGCTTCCTCCAATCATAATATATGTGAGGATTTTGATGAGTTTATCATAACTGTCTCTGGGAAGATTTATATTCCTAAAAAAGGGGACAGATCCATTTCTGAATTTAACCCAGCAGGGTGAAGGGAGTTATACTTATAAATAAATTCAGCTTCTTTTTTGAGGAGTTTATTTACAAAATTTCCTCCTCTCCAATCCCCTTTTACTATGTGGATACCCCAGAATTTAAAGTGTTCTAAGTTGTTGTTATGAATGTCTCTAAAATGTTTATAAAGGTGAGTGTCTAAATTACCTTTCTCAATATTGCATAGGTGTTCCCTAATCCTATCACGTAACATTCTTGTTGTTTCTCCAAAATACACTAAATTGCATGAACATTTTATAACATATATCACTCCCTTCTGTGAGCATCTTATTATATTTTTAATATCCAGTTTTTCCATTTTTTCGGTTATGTTTATGGAGCTGCTCTTTGTACTATATTTGCATGCTCTACATAAATGACATGGAAAGAAACCCTTCAAATTATGTCCATGTAGGTCTTTATCAGATGAGGTTATTGCATCTCCTTTGAGTTCACTGGGTGCTAAAATTTGTTTGAGGTTTTTGGCTTTTCTAAAAATAATTTTAGGTTTGACTGCTAGTACGTCTCCTATGATTGGATCCTTTTTTATAATATTCCAATGTTTATTTACAATTTTCTTTATGATTTGGTGATTCTCACTATAATCAGTGACCAGAGCCACATTATACTCATTGTTGGTATTCCTGGTCTCATGTTTGTCTTTGTATTCTAATAGTGACCTCCTGTCAGTATCATGTGCTTTTAGCCGATAAAAGAAAACGGTAAGACGCCCTGGAGCGCCCTTTTTAACATATACATAAGTACTTTTGATAATTGCATATAAAAGGTGGAACGCTGTCTTTAAACTTTAGGCACTCATCTATTTAAGAATTGCCACAAAATGACTGAAAGTGTTATGCAACATTGTTAATCATTTTTTTTTTTGGATCATTATCAACTGCTGGTCCCTGAGCATTTGCGGATAAATTTTTACCAGTGGTCTACATCGATTTGACTATACTTTTTTGTCCTTATACATACGGATGATAAATGAAATTTTAACATTTTTTAAAGAAGGGAGTGATATATGTTATAAAATGTTCATGCAATTTAGTGTATTTTGGAGAAACAACAAGAATGTTACGTGATAGGATTAGGGAACACCTATGCAATATTGAGAAAGGTAATTTAGACACTCACCTTTATAAACATTTTAGAGACATTCATAACAACAACTTAGAACACTTTAAATTCTGGGGTATCCACATAGTAAAAGGGGATTGGAGAGGAGGAAATTTTGTAAATAAACTCCTCAAAAAAGAAGCTGAATTTATTTATAAGTATAACTCCCTTCACCCTGCTGGGTTAAATTCAGAAATGGATCTGTCCCCTTCTTTAGGAATATAAATCTTCCCAGAGACAGTTATGATAAACTCATCAAAATCCTCACATATATTATGATTGGAGGAAGCTAGACCATCATATATTTATTATTTCTATTTTTTCTCAAACATAAGAAATTCCTTGTTCCAAATATGCGTATTCCTAATATTTAGAAATAATCTAGGATATATGGATTACACAAAAATCCATGTGATAACAATTATGTAGTTATATCATACAATGCCAATACGAGAAACAAGGTCTTGATTCTCCATAAATCCTCTAATTTATTTATTTATTTATTTTTAAATAATCAATTTTGTGTTGCTATATATTATTGCAATTTTGTGAATATTATTTAGTTTTTTAATATATTTATAAATACCACCAATCAATTTTATAATACCACCAAATAAAATGTTTTAAAGTTATACCAATTTTTTAATCAAAATATTTATAACATTTTTAAATATTCCAAGATGGCTAAACAAGTGCCAAATTCTTAGAATGTTGAAGAAACGGACAATCCACCTTAAAATGAAATCCACCTTTTAAAGCAATTAGAACTCGGACCAATAGAAGAGAAGCAGCAGGTTTTTAAACTTTGTTCTGGGAGCAACTTTTATCTTGAGAAAGCCCACAGCTGGGTGAAACGCGTAGAAGGAGAGTTGCTTATCCTGCTAAGAGCAAATATCTGACACTAGGTACCTAGTTCTTTTTATCCTGCGCGTGATACACGCTAAGTGCGGGACTCACTGACATTCTCCGTTACTTCATGCTGCCAGAATTTCTATTTTGTCCTGAAGCCGTTGTTACTAAAAGGTACAAAGTAAGGTGTTAACCTCAGTCAGGACAGATCCAGCCAGTGACACGGACCATTACCGTGCTCAACCACCGAGAGGAAACCGCCACCAGTGTGGTCAGAACGGCTTGCTGTGAGACGGTTAAACCTTAGTGGGAGTTTACCTGGAAGCTTGAATATCACTCAATCACCACGGGTGAACCTTCACTACATAAGCTGAGCGGCCTGCTTTTAGCCGATAAAAGAAAACGGTAAGACGCCCTGGAGCGCCCTTTTTAACATATACATAAGTACTTTTGATAATTGCATATAAAAGGTGGAACGCTGTCTTTAAACTTTAGGCACTCATCTATTTAAGAATTGCCACAAAATGACTGAAAGTGTTATGCAACATTGTTAATCATTTTTTTGGATCATTATCAACTGCTGGTCCCTGAGCATTTGCGGATCAATTTTTACCAGTGGTCTACATCGATTTGACTATACTTTTTTGTCCTTATACATACGGATGATAAATGGAATTTTAACATTTTTTCTGAATATATTGGTGGTATTTTTAAGATTTATTTTTTATAGGGAGACGTCCCTTCTATTTTTTGATGTTAGTAATTTTTACTTGCCATATATATGTTTAATTATGTTTATTAAACTCATAATTTTTTAGAGATTAAGTGTGGTATTTATTCTTGCTTTTAGCGCCCTCTCATTTTATATTTTGATACTCTGTTTTCTATATAGCCATTTGGAGAGGTGGTTAGGGAGAGGCCTGGATTAATTTTTAGACCTTAGCGCTTTATAACACTTGTTTTTTAATTTCCCTGTAAACTTTTGGTAGCTATTCCTCCAGCTGTTGTTTGTAATAATTGTCATGACAAACTTGTTAAAGCAGATAATATTTCCTTTAGTGATGTACCATTGCCTGTTGCAGTTCCCTCAACATCTAAGGTGCAGAATGTCCCTGATAACATAAGAGATTTTGTTTCTAAATCCATAAAGAAGGCTTTGTCTGTTATTTCTCCTTCTAGTAAACGTAAAAAGTCTTTTAAATCTTCTCTCTCTACAGATGAATTTTTTAAATGAACACCATCATTCTGATTCTTTGGACTCTTCTGGTTCAGAGGATTCTATCTCAGAGATTGATGCTGATAAATCTTCATATTTATTTAAGATGGAATTTATTCGCTCTTTACTTAAAGAAGTACTAATTGCTTTAGAATTAGAGGATTCTAGTCCTCTTGATACTAATTCTATACGTTTGGATAAGGTTTTTAAAGCTCCTGCGGTTATTCCAGAAGTCTTTTCTGTTCCTAATGCTATTTCTGCAGTAATTTCCAAGGAATGGGATAAATTGGGTAATTCATTTACTCCTTCTAAACGTTTTAAGCAATTATATCCTGTTCCGCCTGACAGGTTAGAATTTTGGGACAAAATCCCTAAAGTTGATGGGGCTATTTCTACCCTTGCTAAACGTACTACCATTCCTACGTCAGATGGTACCTCGTTTAAGGATCCTTTAGATAGAAAAATTGAATCTTTTCTAAGAAAAGCTTATCTATGTTCAGGTAATCTTCTTAGACCTGCTATATCATTGGCTGATGTTGCTGCAGCTTCAACTTTTTGGTTGGAAACTCTAGCGCAACAAGTAACAAATCGTGATTCTCATGATATTATTATTCTTCTCCAGCATGCTAATAATTTTATCTGTGATGCCATTTTTGATATTATTAGAGTTGATGTTAGGTTTATGTCTCTGGCTATCTTAGCCAGAAGAGCTTTATGGCTTAAGACCTGGAATGCTGATATGGCTTCTAAATCAACTCTACTTTCCATTTCTTTCCAGGGAAACAAATTATTTGGTTCTCAGTTGGATTCTATTATTTCAACTGTTACTGGTGGGAAAGGAACTTTTTTACCACAGGATAAAAGATCTAAAGGTAAAAACAGGGCTAACAATCGTTTTCGATCCTTTCGTTTCAACAAAGAACAAAAGCCTGATCCTTCGTCCTCAGGAGCAGTTTCAGTTTGGAAACCATCTCCAGTCTGGAATAAATCCAAGCCTGCTAGAAAGGCAAAGCCTGCTTCTAAGTTCACATGAAGGTACGGCCCTCATTCCAGTTCGGCTGGTAGGGGGCAGGTTACGTTTTTTCAATGAAATTTGGATCAATTCTGTTCACAATCTTTGGATTCAGAACATTGTTTCAGAAGGGTACAGAATTGGTTTCAAGATGAGACCTCCTGCAAAGAGATTTTTTCTTTCCCGTGTCCCAGTAAATCCAGTGAAAGCTCAAGCATTTCTGAATTGTGTTTCAGATCTAGAGTTGGCTGGAGTAATTATGCCAGTTCCAGTTCCGGAACAGGGGATGGGGTTTTATTCAAATCTCTTCATTGTACCAAAGAAGGAGAATTCCTTCAGACCAGTTCTGGATCTAAAATTATTGAATCGTTATGTAAGGATACCAACGTTCAAGATGGTAACTGTAAGGACTATATTGCCTTTTGTTCAGCAAGGGAATTATATGTCCACAATAGATTTACAGGATGCATATCTGCATATTCCGATTCATCCAGATCATTATCAGTTCCTGAGATTCTCTTTTCTAGACAAGCATTACCAATTTGTGGCTCTACCGTTTGGCCTTGCTACAGCTCCAAGAATTTTCACAAAGATTCTCGGTGCCCTTCTGTCTGTAATCAGAGAACAGGGTATTGTGGTATTTCCTTATTTGGACGATATCTTGGTACTTGCTCAGTCTTTACATTTAGCAGAGTCTCATACGAATCGACTTGTGTTGTTTCTTCAAGATCATGGTTGGAGGATCAATTTACCAAAAAGTTCTTTAATTCCTCAAACAAGGGTAACCTTTCTGGGTTTCCAGATAGATTCAGTGTCCATGACTCTGTCTTTAACAGACAAGAGACGTCTAAAATTGATTACAGCTTATCGAAACCTTCAGTCTCAATCATTCCCTTCGGTAGCCTTATGCATGGAAATTCTAGGTCTTATGACTGCTGCATCGGACGCGATCCCCTTTGCTCGTTTTCACATGCGACCTCTTCAGCTCTGTATGCTGAACCAATGGTGCAGGGATTACACGAAGATATATCAATTAATATCTTTAAAACCGATTGTTCGACACTCTCTAACGTGGTGGACAGATCACCTTCGTTTAATTCAGGGGGCTTCTTTTGTTCTTCCGACCTGGACTGTAATTTCAACAGATGCAAGTCTCACAGGTTGGGGAGCTGTGTGGGGATCTCTGACGGCACAAGGAGTTTGGGAATCTCAGGAGGTGAGATTACCGATCAATATTTTGGAACTCCGTGCAATTTTCAGAGCTCTTCAGTTTTGGCCTCTTCTGAAGAGAGAATCGTTCATTTGTTTTCAGACAGACAATGTCACAACTGTGGCATACATCAATCATCAAGGAGGGACTCACAGTCCTCTGGCTATGAAAGAAGTATCTCGAATTTTGGTTTGGGCGGAATCCAGCTCCTGTCTAATCTCTGCGGTTCATATCCCAGGTGTAGACAATTGGGAAGCGGATTATCTCAGTCGCCAAACGTTGCATCCAGGCGAATGGTCTCTTCACCCAGAGGTATTTCTTCAGATTGTTCAAATGTGGGGGCTCCCAGAGATAGATCTGATGGCCTCTCATCTAAACAAGAAACTTCCCAGGTATCTGTCCAGATCCCGGGATCCTCAGGCGGAGGCAGTGGATGCATTATCACTTCCTTGGAAGTATCATCCTGCCTATATCTTTCCGCCTCTAGTTCTTCTTCCAAGAGTAATCTCCAAGATTCTGAGGGAATGCTTGTTTGTTCTGCTAATAGCTCCGGCATGGCCTCACAGGTTTTGGTATGCGGATCTTGTCCGGATGGCATCTTGCCAACCATGGACTCTTCCGTTAAGACCAGACCTTCTGTCGCAAGGTCCTTTTTTCCATCAGGATCTGAAATCCTTAAATTTAAAGGTATGGAGATTGAACGCTTGATTCTTGGTCAAAGAGGTTTCTCTGACTCCGTGATTAATACTATGTTACAGGCTCGTAAATCTGTATCTCGAGAGATATATTATAGAGTCTGGAAGACTTATATTTCTTGGTGTCTTTCTCATCATTTTTCTTGGCATTCTTTTAGAATACCGAGAATTTTACAGTTTCTTCAGGATGGTTTAGATAAGGGTTTGTCCGCAAGTTCTTTGAAAGGACAAATCTCCGCTCTTTCTGTTCTTTTTCACAGAAAGATTGCTATTCTTCCTGATATTTATTGTTTTGTACAAGCTTTGGTTCGTATAAAACCTGTCATTAAGTCAATTTCTCCTCCTTGGAGTTTGAAGTTGGTTCTGGGAGCTCTTCAAGCTCCTCCGTTTGAACCTATGCATTCATTGGACATTAAATTACTTTCTTGGAAAGTTTTGTTCCTTTTGGCCATCTCTTCTGCTAGAAGAGTTTCTGAATTATCTGCTCTTTCTTGTGAGTCTCCTTTTCTGATTTTTCATCAGGATAAGGCGGTGTTGCGAACTTCTTTTGAATTTTTACCTAAAGTTGTGAATTCCAACAACATTAGTAGAGAAATTGTGGTTCCTTCATTATGTCCTAATCCTAAGAATTCTAAGGAGAAATCGTTGCATTCTTTGGATGTTGTTAGAGCTTTGAAATTTTATGTTGAAGCTACGAAATCTTTCCGTAAGACTTCTAGTCTATTTGTTATCTTTTCCGGTTCTAGGAAAGGCCAGAAAGCTTCTGCCATTTCTTTGGCATCTTGGTTGAAATCTTTAATTCATCTTGCCTATGTTGAGTCGGGTAAAATTCCGCCTCAGAGAATTACAGCTCATTCTACTAGGTCAGTATCTACTTCCTGGGCGTTTAGGAATGAAGCTTCGGTTGACCAGATCTGCAAAGCAGCAACTTGGTCCTCTTTGCATACTTTTACTAAATTCTACCATTTTGATGTATTTTCTTCTTCTGAAGCAGTTTTTGGTAGAAAAGTTCTTCAGGCAGCGGTTTCAGTTTGAATCTTCTGCTTATGTTTTTTGTTAAACTTTATTTTGGGTGTGGATTATTTTCAGCAGGAATTGGCTGTCTTTATTTTATCCCTCCCTCTCTAGTGACTCTTGTGTGGAAAGATCCACATCTTGGGTAGTCATTATCCCATACGTCACTAGCTCATGGACTCTTGTTAATTACATGAAAGAAAACATAATTTATGTAAGAACTTACCTGATAAATTCATTTCTTTCATATTAACAAGAGTCCATGAGGCCCACCCTTTTTTGTGGTGGTTATGATTTTTTTGTATAAAGCACAATTATTCCAATTCCTTATTTTATATGCTTCGCACTTTTTTTCTTATCACCCCACTTCTTGGCTATTCGTTAAACTGATTTGTGGGTGTGGTGAGGGGTGTATTTATAGGCATTTTAAGGTTTGGGAAACTTTGCCCCTCCTGGTGGGAATGTATATCCCATACGTCACTAGCTCATGGACTCTTGTTAATATGAAAGAAATGAATTTATCAGGTAAGTTCTTACATAAATTATGTTTTTTTTAAAAACTGTTCCCTATTCCGGACTCTCAGCTTGAGCTGTGGGGGACCATCCCTAAGGTGGATGGGGCCATTTATACGCTCGCGAAGCGGAAAGCTATTCCCCTCGAGGATAGTTTGTCGTTTAAGGAGCCCATGGATAAAAAGCTGGAAAACATGTTGAGAAAGATGTTTCAGCACACAGAGTTTGTTTTTCAGCCATCTCAAACACTGGCGGCGGAGGAGCCTGGTTATAGGTTTATGATGGAGAATTTGTTCTTTCTGCTACAGCAGGTGCTTGCTACTCTGGAGGTTCCAGAACCTAAGATACCGGAGGAACCTGCGATTCCTAAGCTTGGCAAGGTATACAAGGACAGGGTAGTGCCTCAGTCTTTCCCGGTTACCGTTAAGTTGGCAAATATTATTAAGAATGAATGGGAGCGATTAGGGTCGTCCTTTTGCCCTTCTTCTTTTTTTAAACAACTGTTCCCCGTTCAGGACTCTCAGCTTGAGCTGTGGGGGAACAATCCCTAAGGTGGATAGGGCCATTTATACGCTCACAAAGCGGACGACTATTCCCCTTGAGGATAGTTCATCGTTTAAGGAGCCCATGGATAAAAAGCATGTTGAGAAAGATGTTTCAGCACACAGGGTTTGTTTTTCAGCCAGCAGCGGCCGTTGTGGCGGTTGCTGGAGCTGCAACATATTGGTGTGAATCCCTGTGTGAAATGGTCAAGGGGGAGACATCCATCGACGAGATACAGGAGAAGATTAAGGCGCTGAAGGTCGCCAATTCTTTCATCTGTGATGCCAATATGCAAATTATTCACCTGAATGCTAAGGTGTCAGGTTTTTCTGCTTTAGCACGCAGGGCTCTGTGGCTAAAATCATGGTCTGCGGACATGACCTCTAAAGCGAGGCTGTTGTCCCTGCCTTTTCAAGGAAAAATCCTGTTTGGTCCAGGATTGGATTTGATTATTTTCCCAGTTACGGGAGGCAAGGGAGCTTTCCTACCGCAGGATAAGAAGGCTAAGCCTAAGGGATCTACTTTTTGTACTTTCGTGCGGACAAGGCCCAGCGCTAGCAACCCTCAGCGAAAGCGGACTAGTCCAAGTGATCTTGGAAGCTGGCTCAATCTTGGAATAAGTTCAAGCAGAGCAAGAAGCCTGCCGAGACGAAATCGGTATGAAGGGGCTGCCCCCGACCGGTCTCCGGATCACGTAGGGGGCAGATTATCTCTATTCTCAGAAACCGGGAGGGTAAAAATGCGGACCCTAATCAGAGGGCACCACAGCCTGCAAAACCTTTCTCCCAAAAACAGCTTCCACAGAAGCAAAAACGTCAAACTTGTAAAACTTTGCAAAAAGTGTGTAAGGAGGACCAGGTAGCCGCCTTACAAATTTGCTCCATAGAGGCTTCATTCTTGAAGGCAGAAGACGAAGCCACAGCTTTAGTTGAATGAGCCGTGATCCTCTGAGGGGGAACGAGAAGCTCCCTAGCAATGAGGGAAGTATCTTGGATTCTGGAATGGGCAGAGACTCACAATTGTTCGCTCTCAGCGATCCACATTCTGGGTGTGGACAACTGGGAAGCGGATTTTCTCAGCAGACAGTTGAGTTGTTTCATCCGGGGGTATGGTCTCTCCATCCTGAGGTGTTTGCGGAGATCTGCAACAGATGGGGGACGCCGAAGATAGACCTCATGGCGTCCAGACTCAACTTCAATCTACCCAGATACAGGTCGCGGTCCAAGGACCCACAGGCAGAGCTGATAGATGCCTTAGCGGTGCCTTGGGAATTCAAACTAATTTACATATGTCCACAGTTGCCACTTCTTCCTCGAGTGGTGGCCTGCATCAAACAGGAGCAAGCTTTGACTATTCTGATTGCTCCGTTGTGGCCACGGAGGACGTGGTTTGCGGATCTGGTGGGGATGTCTTCCATGGAGGTTACCCTGGCGCAGAGATCTGCTGGTTCAGGGTCCCTTTCTACACCAAAATCTCTATTCTCTGAGGCTGACTGCGTGGGGATTGAACGCCTAGTCTTGGTCAAGAGAGGTTTTTCTGAGAGAGTAATTGATACTCTCATCCAGGCCAGGAAGCTGGTCACTCGTCTCATCTATGATAAGGTATGGATTACCTACTTATCCTGGTGCAAGGAACGTGGATATCCCTGGCACAAGGTTAGGGTGTCCAGGATTCTGGCCTTTCTCCAGGATGGACTGGATAAGGGTCTTGCTGCCAGTTTCTTAAGCGGACAGATTTTGGCGTTGTCGGGGCTGTTACACAAGAAGCTAGCGGAGCTTCCTGATATTCAGTCCTTTGTTCAGGCTCTGTCTAGGATCAGACCTGTCTTTAGAAATGCCGCTCCTCCTTGGAGCTTAAACTTGGTTCTTAAGGTTTTGCAGATGGCTCTGTTTGAGCCTATGCATGCGCTTGACATTAAGATTCTTTCCTGGAAGGTTCTTTTTCTTCTGGCTATTGCATTGGCTTGCAGGGCCTTTGAGTTAGCGGCCTTGCAATCTGAGCCCCCTTACCTGTTTTTTCACGCTGATAAGACTGTGCTTCGCACTGGGTTGGTATTTCCTCACAAGGTGGTGTCAGATTGTAAAATCAATCAGGAGATAGTAGTTCCTTCCTTGTGTCCTAACCCTTCTTTGTCTAAGGAAAGGTTACTGCATAACTTGGATGTGGTTCAAGCCTTGAAGTTTTATCTTCAGGCCACGAAAGATTTCAGAAAGACTTTGTCCTTATTTGTGGTGTATTCAGGGAAACGTAGGGGACAGAAGGCCTCTTCCACTTCTCTTTCTTTTTGGTTGAGGAGCGTTATCCGTTAGGCCTATGAGACAACGGGACATAAGCCTCCTCAGAGGATTACGGCTCACTCAACTAGAGCTGTGACCTCTTCTTGGGCCTTTAAGAACGAGGCCTCTGTGGATCAGATTTGTAAGGTGTCTACTTGGTTCTCCTTACACACTTTTACAAAGTTTAACAAATTTGATGTCTTTGCTTCGGCAGAAGCTGTGTTTGGGAGAAAGGCTCTACAGGCCGTGGTGCCCTCAGTATAGGGTCCGCCTCCTTTTACCCTCCTGTTTTTTGTTCATTCAGTGTCCTCTAGAGCTTGGGTATTTGTTCCCACAAGTAATGAATGAAGCAGTGGACTCTCCTCCCATTAAGATGGAAAATATAAATTATGCTTACCTGATAATTTAATTTCCATCTGTGGGAGGAGAGTATAATATTTTTCTTCTGGCACCGTTTATACCCTAATATTTCTCCTACTGTTCCTTGTTCCCTTGGCAGAATGACTGGGGGATGAGGGGAGTGGGGGAGGTATTTAAGCCTTTGGCTGGGGTGTCTTTGCCTCCTCCTGGTGGCCAGGTTCTTATTTCCCACAAGTAATGAATGAATCAGTGGACTCTCCTCCCACAGATAGAAATGAAATTATTAGGTAAGCATAATTTATGTGTTTTTTTTTAAATTATTTTTTTCATAGTAAAATACTTAAGAAAATTTTTAAAATTAATTTTAATATGTATTTTTTAATAATTGTACAGCCCCCTTCTAGATGTAAACAGTTCCCTATAGTTCTGCAGAGGTAAATGGATTTATGATTAAAAGCTGCAAAAATACTTCAAACATACCCAATGATCCACACACTCGCATATGCTATGACACCTATATATTACGTAGTATAAAATACAAAATACTTGTGTACCCAAGAAGCAAATTCCTGAATGCACAGCTATGGAATAATATATAGGATTCACAATCTAATTTCACAGTATTTGTCTGTATTTCACTTTGTGAAATGTTCAGAATGCCCCTGAGGGAGTTAGTTTTCACTTAAAGGGACATGAAACCCAACATTTTTATTTTATGATTCAGACAGAGCATACAATTTGAAGAAAAGTTTCCAATTTCCTTCTATTATCAAATTTGCTTTGTTTCCATTGTATTCTTTTTTTTAAAGAGATACCTAGGTAGGTTACTGGAGCAGTGCATGGCAGGAATTAGGGCTGCCATCTAGTGCCCTTGTAAATTAATAGCATTCATGCAATGAGTAGACCTGTCTAATTGAATACATAAGCACATGCCTATTTCATTTTTAAAGAGACATGAAAGCCAAAACTAAACTTTCATGGATTAAATAGAGGATGCGATTTTAACCCCTCAATGACCACGCTGTACCTTGTATGTTGCTGGTCATTTAGGGTTTGTTGGCTCATAATAGCGTGGGTCTTGCTGACAGCGGTAAGACCGCACTATTATGACCTCTGTCCTTACTACAGGCCTCTAGAAAGACCAGCGACGTACAGGGTATGTCACTGGTTGTTAAGGGGTTAAGATACTTTACTTCATCCTCTTCGTATCCTTTATTGAAAAGTATACCTAAGTAGACTCAAGAGCAGCTATGCACTACTAGAAGCCTGCTGGTAATTGGTGGCTACACACATAGGCCTCTTGTCATTGGCTCACCATATGTGGTCAGCTAGCTCCTAGTAGTGCATTGCTGCCCTGGAGTGGACTTTAACAATGTGTTTAACCACTCATGCAGAAATAGTGCAATCATGTTCTATCAGATTTTGAGCATTTTTATTTTGCACTTTTATTTCCCTTTAAAGGTCTATAAAGCTGAATGTAAACACTGTTGTTTGTTACACCAGTATGTTTTAACACCAGCCGTGTTCATCACAGGTTCGACAGTATATTGGTACTACAGAATTGGCTTTAACACCTTTGTGTGGGTTAAACATATAGATATAGCCAAGCATTAGTTAAATAAAAGAATGATCTAAACACATGAGACCATTTTCTTGTTGCAGCTTTATGTCCCTATGTTCTAGAAGGGGTGTGTTATGGGGAAATGACTCACTTTACACAGTCTAACTTTGTGGCTAGTACAGTATTTAAATGTGACATCCTATACCCTGTGAATACTGGAATCCCTTGGTAGACAGGTTACCTGCTGCGTTTGGCTTGCTTTGTGTACGTCGCTATGGTGATTTGCAAGTGTGCATCATTATGCAGGATGATATAGCCATTATCACTGTAGGAAAACATTACCCACTGTAGCATGTTCTTTTTAAGTATATATAAAATTTCATCACTTGTAAATACTAAGCATTATTGTACAGAGTTGCATATTCATTTTTAGTATTGTTACGCAGGATTCGTACAGTGACACCCAGTGGCAACCAGCTCAAACTACTTAAAGTACCTTATAATGGTATTATATATATATAGGACTTTTCCCTTTACTAAAAGGGGCTGAGAGCACCTAGCATACAGGCCTCAGGTGTTAAGGGGCATAAATGCATCTATACTAGCTAGTTTATATCTTAAAGAGCATTGATTCTTATACAAAAAAACTTGCCTTTATGGGTTAAGCTTTTAAAAGTTCTTGCACTGCTTTGCACACACTCCCATTCATTCCATTAAAGGGACAGTAAAGTCAAAATTAAACTTTCATGATTCAGATAGAGCATGAAATTTTAAACAACTTTCCAATTTACTTCTATTTTCTATTTTGCTTTGTTCTTTGGTATCCTTTGTTGGCATACCTAGGTAGCCTCAGGAGCAGCAATGCACTACTAAACATGGGCTGCTGATTGGGGGCTAAACTTATATTACTCTTGTCATTGGCTCAACTGATGTTATCAGCTAGCTCCTAGTTGTGCATTGTTGCTCCTTCAACAAAAGGATACCAAGAGAAAGAAGCAAATTTGACAATAAAAGTAAGTCTGAAATTTGTTTAAAATGTTATGTTCTATCTCACTGGTCTTCAAACCTGTCCTCAGGCCTCCCTAACAGGCCAAATGTTCAGGATTACCTTTGGGCGAGAGCAGGTAAAATAACCATGTTTACTAATCAGCTGATTATTTCTCTTGTGCTCTAGTTTAGAAATCCTCAGGTTTGAAAACAAGTGCTCTATCTGAATCATGAAAGGAAAAAAATAGGGTTTCATGTCCATTGTTAGTGATCACACCAGAGACCACTGTGCCTTCACAAATGTCATGTTCAAGAAGGCCTGTTTTATGCATATAAATCAGTGCCCTTGAACATGAATATTATAATAGACTAGGCAATAAGCCTGCCCAGAGGGCAGTCAATATTTAAAAAATACAAACCCCAAAGCTAAAGTTACAAAAAAAAAAAAAAATGTATGCTTATCTGATAAATTTCTTTCTTTCTGGATATGGTCCACGGATTCATCAATTACTGTTGGGGATATCTCTCCTGGCCAGCAAAGAGCACCACAACAAAGCTGTTAAGTATCACTTCTCTTCCCAAAAACCCCAGTCATTCGACCGAAGGAAAATGGAGAAAAAAGAAGTAACACAAAGTACAGGTAGCCCTCAGTTTACGCCGGGGTTAGGTTCCAGAAGGAATGGTTGTAAATCGAAACCGTTGTAAATTGAAACCCAGTTTATAATGTAAGTCAATGGGAAGTGAGGGAGTTAGGTTCCAGGCCCCTCTCAAAATTGTCATAAGTAACACTTAAACATTATTTTTAAAGCTTTGAAATAAAGACTTTAAATGCTAAACAGCATTTTAAACCTAATAAAATAATCACACAACACAGAATATATAATTAAACTATGTTAAATGAACAAAAACATTTGCTAAACTTGCATTATAAACCTAATAAAATAATCACACAACACAGACTTTACTTGCATTTTTCTGCAAACAGTTCTTTCTATGCATTTCAATCTGGACTGATTTATAGACAGGAAGATCTTGTTCCTTTGAAAACTGCTCGATAGCTCAGGTCTAGTTACACAAATTAATTTCAGCTTGCTTGGCTTGCATATCTTTGCTGCAAAACAAGCGGACAGCTCCACCTACACGCTATTTTAATCAATGCACTGCTTCTCAATGCTTTTCAATAGCAGTCACATGATTGAAAAAAAAAGTTGTTATTCTGAAACGGCTTAAATTGAACTGTTGTAAACCGAGGGCCACCTGTATAGAGGTGCGTGAGATTTAGTCAAAAATAACTATCTTAAAATAAAGGGTGGGCCGTGGACTCACCATATCTGGAAATAAATAAATTTATCAGGTAAGCATTAGTTTTGTTTTTTTTCCTAAGATATGGTGAGTCCACGACTTCATCAATTACTGTTGGGAATTAATACCCAAGCTAGAGGACACAGATGAATAGGGAGGGACAAGACAGGAAGACCTAAACAGAAGGCACCACTGCTTGAAGAAGCTTTCTCCCAAAAGTATCAAATTTGGAAAAAGTATGCAGAGAAGACCAAGTTGCAGCCTTGCAAATCTATTTCACAAAGGCATTATTTTTGAAAACCCAAGAAGAGGAGACAGCACTAGTGGAATGAGCTGTAATTCTCTCAGAAGGCTGCTGTCCAGCAATCTCATAGGCCAAACGAATTATACTTCACAACCAGAGAGAAGTAGCAGTAGCCTTCTGACCTTAACGTTTCCCAGAGAAACAGACAAACAGGGCAAAAGACTGGTGAAAATCCGTAAACGCCTGTAGGTAGAATTTCAGAGCACGCACAACATCCAAGTTGTGCAACAACCGTTCCTTATGAGAAGAAGTATTAGGACATAGAAAAGGAACAACAATTTCCTGATTAATATTTCTATCCGAAATAACCTCAGAAAGAAAACCAAACTTAGTACGAAGAACCGCCTTATCGACATGAAAGATAAGGTAAGGCGAATCACACTGCAAAGCCGAGAGTTCCGAGACTCTCCGAGCAGAAGAGATAACAATAAGAAACAAAACCTTCCAAGATAACAACTTATCTATGGAATGCATGGGCTCAAACGGAGCCTGCTGCAAAATTTTAAGAACAAGATTAAAGCTCCAAGGAGGAGCAACAGACTTAAACACAGGCCTGATTCTGGCCAAGGCCTGAAAAAGATTGCACTTCTGGCGCGTCCGCCAGACGCTTAGTAGCAAAAAAGAAAAAAGCAGCAGCCTTTGGATTCACACCAATAAAGATATTTACGCCATATCTTATGGTAAATCCTTCTAGTAACAGGCTTGCAAAACTGAATCATGGTCTCAATGACCGACTCAGAAAAACCACGCTTAGACAGAACTAAGCGTTCAATTTCCAAGCAGTCAGCTTCAGAGAAACAAGATTTGGTTGAGAGAAAGGAACCTGGGTAAGAAGTTCCTTCTTCAGAGGCAATCTCCAAGGCGGGAGACAAGACATCTCCCCATACCAGATCCTGCAAGACCATGCAGGGCTATTAGAATTACCAAAACTCTCTCTTGTTAGATATGAACAAAGACTAGTGGAAGGAGAGTAAACGGAGGAAAACGGATATGCCAGACTAAAATCCCAAGGAACCGCCAGTATTCATTACGGCGGCCTACGGACCTCTCGACCTTGAACCGTACCTTAAAAGCTTGACGTTCTGCCGAGACTCCTTAATCCAATTCCTGCATCCCTTATTTGAAGGATAACCTGGAAAAACACCTCCGGAAGGAGTGGCCACTCCCCGGGATCAAAAAATCTGTCTGCTCAGGAAATCCGCTTCCCAGTTGTCCACTTCTGGAATATATGGATGACAGACAGCAAATATGAGCTTCCGTCCACTGAACAATCTGAGCTCCCACCTACCTAGTTAAGGAACACCAAGTTTCTCCCTGGTGGTTGATGTAAACCACAGAGATGAAATTGTCCGACTGGAACCTGATAAACCGGCAAAGGACAACTGAGGTTAAGTCATCAGAGCATTGTAAATCGCTCTCCACTCTCAGATGTTTATGAGGAAAGCAAACTCCCCTGCGCCTCTAATCCCGACTGCTCCCCAGCCCATCCGACTGGCATCAATTACCCAGGAAGGTCTCCGAAAGCATGAGACAGAGCCGAGTGATCCCCCTTCCATTGACTGAGCATGCCAAACTGCAGAGCTCTCAGATGGAATCGAGCAAAGGAAATGATGTCCAAATGACCATCAGACCAGTTACCTCCAACAGAGTTAGCCACTGAAAGCCGAACAGTAGTCTGTTGAAAGAGATAAGAGGAAACATCTCAGATTTACTGTCCACCGTTAGAAAATTCCCATAAATAGGGGATCTACTATGATCCCTAAGAAAAAACTACCCTTGTAGCTGGAACAAAGGAACTCTTTTCCAAACTCGCTTTCCATCCGGAAATGAAAATATAACAAGATCTCTGAATGAGAGTCTGCTTGTTGAAGATGGCGCCTGAACCAAAATCCATGTACAGTGTCACAACAATTCCCCAGGACCTAATCACTGCCATAGAGCCCCCAGAACCCATTGGGAAATACTGGGAGCTGTGGCTAAGTCAAATCGAAAGGTCACAAACTGAAGGGGTTTGCCTAGAAAGGCGAATCTCAGGAGTTTGAAATGATCCCTGAAAAAGAGAACATGAGGATACACAGCCTTCAGGTCTATGGTCGTCATAAACTGACCCTCTGGGACTAATGAAGTACGGTACTCTGAGAACTAAGTGTAGACACTGCAGTCTAGAAAAAATTGGAAAGATCCCTGATTTAGGGAACCACGCACAGATTGACTAGAACCAAGGCCCTGTTCCTTTACAGGAATTATAAAGGTACTTGTCATGCCCACATTGGGTCTTGAACTCTGGTCTCGCAGGTTAAAACCCAGTGAGTTACTACAAGGCCACCAGAGGGCTTTTTAAACTAACAATCCAGGAAAAAAGGTCCCAAACACAATTCAAAAAAAATACCTCTCTCATCTTATATGCATGTAAACCTTAGAGGAGGAACCTGCCTCTGTAAAGTATTAAATTCTATTCAGAAACCTTGAGAAATTCAGCCCCCTCATATGGGGGGCAAACCCTTCATGCTGAGCAAGACTCATTTGCGGGTTGTTACTCCAACATCCTTAGGTCTATTCTACTTGACTAGTGGTAGAAAAAAATAACTTTTCCACCTGTATATCAGAAATATTTTTGCCAGGCCCCGACCAACACAAGGTCTTACCATTGTAAAGAAGTACCAGAAGTTTAAAGGGATCCACCCACTAATATAGCCAACACGCCCCATGGGCTAGTACAGCGAAGCTTACTAATTGGCATGGTAGCATCAGGAAGAAAAGAACTGGCTAGCTTAAAAGCCCTCATTTTATCCTGGAGCTTCTCCAAAAGGATTGCTACTAGAATTGAATCAGACAGGGCATCGCACCAAAAAAGATGCTGCACTTGACCTAGTGGCAATACAAACCTCAAGTAGCCTCCAGCTTTCCATGATCCTAAAAAGGACAGCTATCCTTTATAGAGATCGTAGTTCACTTAGCCATAATAGAAATGTCTCCTACTTCAAGTACTGTGCGACATAAGACATTAATGGAGTCAGGGACAGGAAACATACTCTAGCAGACAGGAGACAGGGAAAATGATCCCTTGCTTCTCCTATTCCTGTGCAAAAAATCTCCATTGCACGGGTTGGAACAAGAAACACTTCTTCATAGGAAGGAAAATCGTAGTAACTAAGAAGTTTACTAGATTTCTCAAGATTGACAACGACAGAGTCGAAGTCGTTCAAATAAGCCAAAACCTCCTAAAACAATACACGGAGGTACCCAAACTTAAATCTGAAAAATACTACTTCAGCATCAGATGAAGGAATTATACTGTCCAAAACTGAGATTTCACTCTCAGAGGCTACAGACATATCCTCCTCATCAGACCTATGAGGAATGGAATCTGAGTAGCAGCAAGTGGAACAGAAACCCTACTATATGAATCTCTAAATTTTCCTCTTGCGATTTCCCTTTAGCATAGGAAAAGCAGATCATGCCGAAGATACCACTGAAGAGACCTGGGCAGCAATTTCTGCCAGCAAATAAACTCCTCCAGGAGATAGCGAGGGCACTGCATGTGACGCCATAGAGGCTTGGGATGGTTGAGGAGAAATCTGTGGCATTGCCTGGCAGCCTCATCCTAAAAGACAATAGGCTCAGAGGGAAACAATCTATATATATCCCTTTCAAAAAGGGAATGAATCCCACCAGGAAGCTGTATCTACAAAAGTTGTAATATTTTAAAAACACTACTGTCTCTTTAAATGGAGACCGAAATAAAATCCAGCAATAAAAACGGCTTAACACTCAAAAAAAGGAAAAAATAGAGCACTGGTCCTTTAATTTACTGTGCTAAACATTTTCCCTCTTCTCCCATCATAATAAAAGTTTGACAAGTAACGGCTGAAACACACAAGCAGCAGCCGCAACGGATCTAGACAGCAAGCTCCCTGCTGTATTAACAAACGTACGCGGCCGACGCCGCTCTGAAGAAGAACAGGGAGGAGCTGACCAGGCTGAGAGAAGCTGCGCCATTATCTAAAGCGTGTGCGTCCCAGCCGTACAGAAACACATTAAAGAGACACAAGCCGCAAAAAAAACCCAGAATTTATGCTTACCTGATAAATTTCTTTCTCTTGTGATGTATCGAGTCCATGGATTCATCCATACTTGTGGGATATTCTCCTTCCCAACAAGAAGTGGCAGAGAGAGCACCCACAGCAGAGCTGTCTATATAGCTCCTCCCTTAGCTCCACCCCCCAGTCATTCGACCGAAGGCTAGGAAGAAAAAGGAGAAACTATAGGGTGCAGTGGTGACTGAAGTTTTTTTAAATAAAAATATACTACTTGTCTTAAATAGACAGGGCGGGCCGTGGACTCGATACATCACAAGAGAAAGAAATTTATCAGGTAAGCATAAATTCTGTTTTCTCTTGTAAGATGTATCAAGTCCACGGATTCATCCATACTTGTGGGATACCAATACCAAAGCTTTAGGACACGGATGAAGGGAGGGACAAGACAGGTACCTTAAACGGAAGGCACCACTGCTTGTAGAACCTTTCTCCCAAAAATAGCCTCCAAAGAAGCAAAAGTATCGAATTTGTAAAATTTGGAAAAAGTATGAAGCGAAGACCAAGTCGCCGCCTTACAAATCTGTTCAACAGAAGCCTCATTTTTAAAAGCCCATGTGGAAGCCACTGCTCTAGTAGAATGAGCAGTAATTCTTTCAGGAGGCTGCTGGCCAGCAGTCTCATAAGCCATACGGATGATGCTTTTCAGCCAAAAAGAAAGAGAGGTAGCCGTAGCATTTTTGACCTCTCCGCTTACCAGAATAGACAACAAACAATGAAGATGTTTGACGGAAATCTTTGGTTGCTTGTAAGTAGAACTTTAAAGCACGAACCACATCAAGATTGTGCAACAGACGTTCCTTCTTTGAAGAAGGATTAGGACACAGCGAAGGAACAACAATTTCCTGATTGATATTCCTATTAGAAACAACCCTAGGAAGGAATCCAGGTTTGGTACGTAAAACCACCTTATCTGCATGGAAAACAAGATAAGGTGAGTCACACTGTAAAGCAGATAACTCAGAAACTCTTCGAGCCGAAGAGATAGCTACTAAAAACAAAACTTTCCAAGATAGAAGCTTAATATCTATGGAATGCATAGGTTCAAACGGAACCCCTTGAAGAACTTTAAGAACCAAGTTTAGGCTCCATGGCGGAGCAACAGGTTTAAATACAGGCTTGATCCTGACCAAGGCCTGACTAAACGCTTGAACGTCTGGGACATCTTCCAGACGTTTGTGTAAAAGAATAGACAAAGCAGATATTTGTCCCTTTAAGGAACTAGCTGATAATCCCTTCTCCAATCATTCTTGGAGAAAGGACACAATTTTAGGAATCCTAATCTTACTCCATGAGTAACCCTTGGATTCACACCAACAAAGATATTTGCGCCAAATCTTATCATAGATTTTCCTGGTGACAGGCTTTCTAGCCTGAATCAGGGTATCAATGACCGACTCAGAGAAACCACGCTTTGATAGAATCAGGCGTTCAATCTCCAAGCAGTCAGACGCAGAGAAATTAGATTTGGATGCTTGAACGGACCTTGGATTAGAAGGTCCTGCCTCATTGGCAGAGTCCACGGGGGAACAGATGACATGTCCACCAGGTCTGCATACCAAGTCCTGCGTGGCCACGCAGGCGCTATCAGAATCACCGAAGCTCTCTCCTGCTTGATTCTGGCAACCAGACGTGGGAGGAGAGGAAACGGTGGAAATACATAAGCCAGATTGAAGGACCAGGACACTGCTAGAGCATCTATCAGTACCGCCTGGGGATCCCGGGACCTGGACCCGTAACGAGGAAGTTTGGCGTTCTGTTGGGATGCCATCAGATCCAATTCTGGTGTGCCTCATAGCTGAGTCAGCTGGGCAAATACCTCCGGATGGAGCTCCCACTCCCCCGGATGAGAAGTCTGACGACTTAGGAAATCCGCCTCCCAGTTCTCTACCCCTGGGATATGGATTGCTGAGAGATGGCAAGAGTGATCCTCCGCCCATCGGATTATTTTGGTTAACTCCATCATCGCTAAAGAACTCTGTGTTCCTCCTTGATGATTGATATAGGCTACAGCCATGATGTTGTCCGACTGAAATCTAATGAATTTGGCCGCAGCTAGCTGAGGCCACGCCTGAAGCGCATTGAATATCGCTCTCAGTTCTAGAATGTTTATCAGGAGGAGAGATTCCTCCCGAGACCATAAGCCCTGTGCTTTCAGGGATTTCCAGACTGCACCCCAGCCTAGCAGGCTGGCATCTGTCGTTACTATGAGCCACTCTGGCCTGCGGAAACACATTCCCTGAGACAGGTGGTCCTGAGACAACCACCAGAGAAGAGAATCTCTGGTCTCTTGGTCCAGATGCAGTTGAGGAGATAAATCTGCATTATCCCCATTCCACTGTTTGAGCATGCATAGTTGCAGTGGTCTGAGGTGTAGGCGGGCATAAGGGACTATGTCCATTGCCGCTACCATAAGTCTGATTTTTCCTATCAATGTCACCAGTAACTATGAGCCCTTTATGCAAGCTTGGATTCCTCTTTTACTGAATACAGCTTACTTTTCCCTCATGGGGATATTGCCAGCCTTTTCTAGAAATAACACAGTCTGTCTAGAAAAAAATAGACTGAACATACCTTAATGCAGTTTAGCCTGCAAACTGTTCCCCCAACTGAAGTTTTCCTGTACTCTTCAGCCCTTGTGAGAACAGCAGTGGATCTTAGTTACAAAGTGCTAAGATCATCATCCTGCTTGCAGAAATCTTCATCCCTTTTCTGCCAGAGAGTAAATAGTACACACCGGTACCATTTAAAATAACAAACTTTTGCTTGAGAAAAGAAAAACTAACATTTTTGTCACCACACTCAGTTTGCCCTTCCTAGCAGTTAATCAGGCAGAGAGAATGACTGGGGGGTGGAGCTAAGGGAGGAGCTATATAGACAGCTCTACTGTGGGTGCTCTTTCTGCCACTTCCTGTTGGGAAGGAGAATATCCCACAAGTATGGATGAATCCGTGGACTCGATGCATCTTACAAGAGAAAAGAATTTTCCTCTTGCGTGCAGAGCGATAATGCGCTAAAATGTACAGTCAAAAACACTTTAGTACTGCGCCTCAGTGTTAGCTAAAGACACCGATCCCGGCAATAACGTACTACCTCATAAGACCTTAGGCTATGGAGGGTTGTAACATGAACAGTGTCTTCTCTTTTCCGGATATATATTCTTTTGGCTGCCTTGCACAGCCAACATTCCTTTGAGGATGCGTGCGCAACTGGCGACACCAATGGACGCGTTACAAACGTGATTATAGTATAGATATGAATACCTAATTTAAAAGGATAGTAAACCCCAAAACTTTCTTTTATGATTCAGATAGAACATACAATTTTAAACAACAATTTAATTCTATTATCAAATTTTCTTCATTCTCTTGTTATCCATTGCTGAAGGGACAGCATTGCACTACTGGCAGCTAGCTGAACACATCTAGTTAGCCAATCACAAAAGACAAATGTGTGCCGGCATCAATTAGCAGCAGCTCCCACTAGTGTAGGATATGTGCGTATTCATTTTTATAGTGCTCAGATTATTTATCTGTGAATTTTGGAAGTCTAAGTTAACCTTGCTAGGGCTCAGACCTACAACTAAGATGTTTGAAGTGGTATTGCAGTCATTCTCTTAACGAAGAAATCTACCTTTCCAGCTATCCAGTTTTGCATTCAATTTAACTAAATCATACTGTGGTCCCTTATAGTGCACCACTAGGGTTGCCACCTCAGCCATGTTTTCTTGGACACTTATGAGTTATACATGCTGCAGAGTTTGCAGGTAGGAACATGAATTTCAACCATAGAAAGCAGACAAATAGGGACACTGAACAGCACTATTCATGTTCCTCCCTGCAAACCCTGCAGCATGTATAACTCATAAGTGTCCAGGAAAACATGGCCGAAGTGGCAACCCTATGCACCACTGAATATTATTAGAAAGAAAACTTTGAGTTTCCATTTGTATTATTCAAGTTCAATTACTGTGACAATGACTCAATAAAATTAATGTCTTGAATTAATTACAAGCTCAATCCCATTTAGTGGCAATAGCCTCACAGTGATGAAAAGTTAAAGGGACATTAAAGGGATACTAAACCCAAATATTTTCTTTTATGATTCAGATAGAGCAAACAATTTTAAGCAACTTTCTTATTTACTCCTATTATCAATTTTTCTACGTTCTCTTGGTATCTTTATTTGAAAAAGCTTTGAAGCCAGCCCATTTTTGGTTCAGCACCTGGGTAGCGCTTGCTGATTGGTGGCTAAATGTAACCACCAGTCAGCAAGCGCTACCCAGGTGCTGAACTAAAAATGGGCCGGTAATATGTAGCAATAAAGAGCTACATTTGGTAAAGGTTAAATTATACTGTTTTGCATTAAATGCAGGCCTAATTCTAATGTTAAGAAAACTAATTTCAGTTGTATTCACATAATTTTGTATGTTATACGTAGCAGTGTATGTAAACATGTATTTCTAAGTAAACATGTTTTTAAATCGTGTGGAAAATTTATTACATGCCCCTTTAAATTTAAATTAAATAATTCATCTAAAGATACTAATCGCCTCTTGTTTTTGTGTTAAAATATGTGCTTTGTCCCTCGCTCCCTAAAGAAACCAAAAACCAAATTCTCTAACCTGCAAACGCTGCAAGTCAAATAGCTGGTTTAGACAATACACAACATTTTGAAAATCTAGGTTTCAGATTTTGGGCTAGATTACAATTGGAGCGCTAATTTATTCTGCGGCCGTAAATGGCCAAATTCGCCCGTTTGCGGGCGCATGATAAATAACCAGCCATTACAAGTGGCTGGTTTATTGCGGCAGCACATACTCATTGAATTAACCAGAGGTCAGACCTCTGGTTAATTCAAAAATGTTCCCAAATTTGCCCCAAAATAAAGTGGATAGTTCTTGTATAAAATTAAAAAAAAATCAGCATCTTTTTTTGTGTGTAAATAATAACTGCACAAAGCAATTTTAAGGGGTTAAAGTAAGTGGGTGTGGGGTGTTAGAAGAAGAAAAAACGTCACTGAAAAGTGCCTTTACCTTGCTGTCTTTGGGTAACTGTGATTTCACTTGAAATATATATGTATTTGCTTGTATACATATATGTTTATGCATTAATATGTGTATGTATACAAATAAACTCATAAATATATATGTATATATTAATATACATATATATATATTTCAAATTTGCTGCCCATCGCTGAGCGACTTACCCCCTTCGCTGCGCTAGGTTCTCTGCTGTGTCTCACGGCATCCCATTGGAGCCTACGGAAGCGCACTCTCGTGAACACAAGGTTGCATTCGCTTTGCGCTGAACCTGTAATACGGGCTCACGCAAATGAGTGTGCTGCACTCTTAATCTGTTTTTTTTTTGTGTGTGTGGAGCAAACCACAATTTTTTTAAAGCAAGATGTGTTTAAGAGCTGTCCTGTTAACGCTATTTCGCTGCCTAAGAGCACGATGATCTAAAGCTCACCGTTATGGTGAAATTATCTAAGAAGTGTCGTCAGAATTGCAAGGTCTGTCAAAGAATTTTAGAAAAGTACATTTTAGCTTAAGAGACATAAAAAAAAGCCACCAAAGACTTTGTGTGATTACAGTACATCTTGTCAAGTTTTTGATCATCATGCCTTAAGTAGCTAGTAGATCTTGCAGGAGCAGCAACCATGGAGGTTGGGACCCTGGTGGGGGCGAGTGGTGGGTTTAGGGAGGGGCATAAAGGGGAATGTCGGGGCCCTTTTTCTAATTTTTGCCTATGGGCCTGGTTGATCTCTGTCTGCCCCGGTTTAACTAATTTGCTGGTGGTTACAGTAAGTGTTTAATTTTAAAAAGACTTTTCTTCTTAAAAGGGAAGAGTTCATAGCTGCATTCATTACTTTTGGGAAATACAGAACCTGGCCACCAGGAGGAGGCAAAGACACCCCAGCCAAAGGCTTAAATACCTCCCCTACTTCCCTCATCCCCAGTCATTCTTTGCCTTTCATCACAGGAGGTTGGCAGAGAAGTGTCAGACGTTCAAGATAGTAGTACTCTTCGCAATGGGACTGGAGTTTTAAGTAATCCTGTCCGCCTCTCAGTGAGAGCATGGATGAAAGTTAGAGTTTGGAGATGCAGGGAGAGTCTTCCTGCGAACCCATCGCAACTCGTATTAACAGCTCCAGTGTTGACGAGTTTCGCTGCCTACCTTTCTTCACTCAAGTCCTGTTCCACTGTGTAGATTCCGGTAAGATCGTTTCATTTTATTTCAATATGTGAATGTGATGCTAACGAAACAAGGTAGGGTCCCAGTGGGATTCCTTTTATCTTAATAAGGAATCATGGGTTAATATATCCTGAGGGGGGTTATTGAACAGGGGGGACTTTTAATCATGTTTGTTATATGGTTATATCTGCAAATGTGTAGCTATACTTAGGCTCACGGCCTTTTCGGAACATAACGGCCTTCTTTTAATGACGCAATCTTCAAGATTGTGCGCCCTTTTCGTGACTGGCACTGTGCACCTCGTGACGGGTGTGGTTATGTTTTTCACTTCCGTATGCTGACTGTGTGGGACCGAAAGAGTCTTGCTGCTCGTGGTTGTCTGGTTCACAGGAGGTGGTGAGTGCCCCACCCATTGGGGGTGTTAAAGGGTGCCAGTTAGGCTTTTTTGTCATTTTTGTAATCCCAAGATTATGGAGGATTCTGCTATGCACGACACGTATGCCTCTGATACCGAGGATGTGTCTTGTGATAAATATGAAATGTTCCGATTGCCGTTCTAGAGTAATCTCTTCTCCCGAAGCAGGGAGCTTAGAGTGTGTTGAGCCATCCGCCTCAGAGGTTTCCATGACCCGTGAAGCGAGTGCCGCAGTCCATTTCCCGGCTACGCAAGCAGGTGTCCCTATGGCCTTTACTCCTTCTCCGGAGGGTGGCTTGTTTCCTGCAGAGGTTACGGCACAGTTCCGCATGGCCATTTCTATGGCACTGAATCATTTATATCTCCCAAGTGAAGTATTTCTAAGATATTGTCCGTGTTCCGTTAACCAAGGCCCGTCGAGTGTGGGATCGCCCGATTCAGTTCGGCCTTCTGGGGAAGCGTTGGCCCCTGACGTTTCAGGGGCCCCTATCTCGGGGTCAGGGTCTTCAGTTGATCCGGCGAGAGATGATTTTGCCTTTCCGTTATAGGCTGGCTTGCCTTCGTGTCTTTTAAGACATGTTTTGGCAATGTTGGCGGATCCCAGTCCTAGCGGGCCAAGGGATCCGAGGCCTTAGACGCTGGATGGCAAAATGGAGCTGACGTTTGTGGATGAAGCCAATCTCCTTAACGTCACCGTTTTTTCTTTTTCTTTATGTTTTTCAGTTCCAGTTCTGAGCTTGGGTGAATGGGGCTTTTAATCGGCTGGTCCCGTTGTCGTCCTCATTCACCTTGGGCATTCACCTGATGGGTGCTGCCTTCACTTTTTTGATCCGAATGGATGTGTTTAATTTGTTTTTTCTTAAGCTCATGCCTGTTAGATTTTAGTTTTTATGAATGTTCATTCTCTGAACCGATACTTGCGATTTAGGTCGCTTGGGCACTTCTCAGAAGTTGCGCACTTGTTGAACAATAGAATTATGTTTTTCTAGTTTATTTATCGATCCTTCTGGATGAATTTTCTTGGCCCTTGGGCAGTTCTAGAGTGTCCTTATACCAGGCAGGTACTGGTCGGATACTTTTTCGACTGTTACCAGGGTTCATGTCACCCTCGTGGTGCTGATTAATCCTACTGGATTCTGAATGTCTTTTGGCCTATTCTATGGACTCCGGGCTCGGATCCTACCGAAGTATGAGGTCTGTTGTTTAAATACAACCCCTCTGTATGGAGGGTTATGAGTGCCAATCTAGGTTGGTTGTTCAGGCTTCTCGTCTGGGATACGGATCTGTTTTTGCAGACATAATCATGGTTCCTCAGGTTCCCGGGGACTCAGAACCGTTATTCCATTCTTGGAGTTGGGAGATGTGTGTGACCTATGTGGTCTGGTGTGCCGAGTAATTAATGATTTGCCTTTTCACTCGAGGTTCTTCCGGCCGCTGACTCTTTAGCCTATTAAGCATTCTATTGCGGTGGCAGAGTTTCCTTCCTTCCCGCCTTGGGTGGATCATATGGTCTGGATGCGCAGGCATGTTCTTTCTCTGCTCAGAGTTGTGTTACTCTAAGAGTTGGTGTGCAGGGGTTCCCTGCCTTCTGTGGGGAGCTGCGAAGCTCTAGCTTTTGCCTGCTTAAAAGAAGATTTTTGGAAGATAGATTCTTCAAGGATCTCTGGCTGTTGTCTCTTCCATTACCCTTGGTCTGACCATGGTCTCGATGTTTGGGTGTCTTTCCGCCCTCATTGCAACTCTAGCCTTGGGGCTTGTCAGTGAAGAGGCGAGGTCGGTTATGGAGGGTCGCCTTTCTGGGGTCAGGTAGTTGACTATTTATCTTCGATGCTACCTTGCCTGTGTGTGTAGCACTTATTAACGCTTGCCTACAAGATTTCTTTGCGATCTAAGTGCCCTGGGTGCTGAATGTTAGACCGTTAAGGAAGTCCTGGTGACTCTTGGGTTTGAGGCTATTGCTAGATCGCTAAGTCTACGGACTTTAGAGGTGCGTTCCTCCTTGTAGGAGGCAGCTTAGGTTCCTCTGGAAGTTGTATCTTCGTTAGATTCCTTTTTCGAGGACCCTGACCTGGATCCGTGTCTCTCCTTGGATGGGTGTGGACGGTTCGTTCTCACTCTAGATGTTTGTGTTACCGCAGGCCTCTCTCGGTAGAGGCTGGGGCTCTGTGAGAGATGCCTATCTGTTTGTGGCTTAAGCTTTAGGTCCCTCTGATGGTCCCCTACTAGTCTTCTGGTGCATTTACACTGTTCCTGTAGACTGCAGGTATCTTCACCGGGTTGGCCATATGGCCGAGGGGTCACGCCTCTATGGTAGGGTGGTTTTCCTTTGTTTCATTCTTCCTCTTCTAGAGCAGGGGGTGGGGGTTCTCCGGGTTCGGAGTTACCTTAGTATTTGGAGCGACCTGTGTGTCCTTGGTGTCTTGTCTTGTAAGGGTTTTTCCCTTCTTGCGTTTCAGAATCCTGGAGGGGAGTTGCGTTGTAGTGACTGGTTCCTCCATTCCTGCAGTGGGAGGCTGAGGGTTTGATCCTTATGAGGCTCCTGCTAGATGTTGGATTTTTATATATGGATGCTGAGGGTCTGAGGACCTTCTCCTTTTGGGAAGCGTTCCTTGTTTTTTAAAAGACAGCCGTGTAGGGGGTTTCGCACCCGAGCACAATGTCTATCTGACTTATGGTAGGATACCGTTTGTAGTAACGGTCAGTGGTCTAACCGGGGGCTTTGTTCCTTTATTTACCCTTCTTTTCTCTTCTGGAAGTCTGGGACTCTTTACTTTGGTCTTGACTAGCCTTTGGGCTAGGACCATTATCCTAGAGGAAGATTGGGGGTCGGTTTACTCTATGCAGGGTTGACCGTTTTTCTTTGGAGTCGGTTCTCTCCTTTGTGGGAGGTCTTGGATGTTCCTCCTCTTTTCCACTGGCGTTCAGTGTTGGGAGGGGACGTACCTTGGAGTCGATATTTGCAATTGAATCCACTACCACTATTGCACTTTGAAGGTGTAACCAGGGACAGCTAATTGCACTTTGATTGGGTGTTAGCAAGCTTTGAAATGCCTTCGGTTTTTGGGTTAGCAACGGGTGAGAGTCAGTTTTCCTACCTGGAACTGGTCATTGGGAGTTCCTGTTCAGCGTTAGTGCTTCTTTGGGAGAACTCTTTACTTGCTGCTGGGATAGTTATCCTATTTCTGCTGTCATCTGCTGTCCTAGCTTGCATCTAGCTTTAATATGAGGCAACGGGGAACTCATGATTTTCCTGGGTATGTTATAGGGTCAGGGGATATGAGGGTGTTCCTCGAGTCCTTTTTGGGGACATGTTTCCCTGTGTATGGATCTCTCTTTCCTCGATCCTTGTGTTCTAGGGAGATCATCTCCCTTTACGTTGTTATTGTACGACAACCATCGGTTGTTCTATGTTCGGCCAAAGTGGAATGATCCTTTTGCTTTTCATGAGATTCTGTCTCCTTTTTGAGGCAGATAGCGGTCCTTGTCTTGGCCGGGTACCTTCATGGGAGTCGTGATCCACGGGTTTGACTCCTCAGAGGTTGTTTGGGCTTGACGGACTCTGGGACTGAGTGGTTTAGTTCGCCTTTGCCAGCAGTGTAACTAATGTTCAGTTAACTGAGCTTTCGGGTTTTCTCCTGTGTCATCTATACTTTTTCGGGTGTCGAATAATCAGGCTGTGGTGCCTTTCGAAGGGGCCGCCTTTTGTGCCCACACCGTTGTTTGCATTCAGTGTCCTCTAGCTTGGTATTCTTTTCCCAAAAGTAATGAATGCAGCTGTGGACTTTTCCCTTTTAAGAAGAAAAACATAAATTATGCTTTCCTGATAATTTCATTTTCTTCTGAAGGTAAGAGTCCACAGCTCCCACCCGTGTTTTTATCTATGAGGCGGCTGTAATTTTTGTTCTTCTGGCACCTTTTTTTTTACCCTGATATTTTTCCTACTGTTTCCTACTGTTCCTTGTTCCCTCGGCAGAATGACTGGGGGGTTGAGGGAAGTGGGGGGAGGTATTTAAGCCTTTGGCTGGGGGTGTCTTTGCCTCCTGCCTGGTCGCCAGGTTCTGTATTTCTCAAAAGTAATGAATGCAGCTGTGGACTCTTCCCTTAAGAAGAAAATGAAATTATCAGGTAAGCATAATTTATGTTTTTTCAATTTACGTTTATTATCAAATTTACTTTACATTCTCCTGGTGTCCTTTGTTGAAAATCATACCTAGGTAGGCTCTGGAGCAGCAATGCACTACTGGGAGCTAGTTGGCGATTGGTGGATATGCACATATAACTCCTGTTATTGGCTCAACAAAAATATGTTCAGCTAGCTCACAGTAATGAATTGGTGCTCTGGAGCTAAATCTGAATAATCATTTAAAATACTCTAACCTAATAGAGCTAACTCATAGTTAGGGACACTAATGTTAGAAATAACATTCTCTAACAATTTTGAGCATTTTGTTTTTTGATTTTATTTTTTATTTAGAATGTCCCTTTAAAGGGACAGTCAACACTAAAATTGTTATTGTTTAAAAAGATAGATAATACCTTTACTACCCATTCCCCAGCTTTGCACAACCAACATTGTTATATTAATATACTTTATAAACCTCTAAATTTCTGCCGGTTTCTAAGCCACTACAGACCGCTTCTTATCACATGCTTTTTTATTTGCTTTTCACAACAAGGCCCTGCTAGTTTATGTGGGCCATATAGATAACATTGTGTTCACGCCCGGGAAGCTATTTAAGAGTTAGTACAACACCGTACTAACTGCACGTCAATAGATAATAAATAAAAAGTCATGTGATCAAGGGGCTGTCAGAAGATGCTTAGATACAAGGTAATCACAGAGGTAAAAAGTTTATTAATATAACTGTGCTGGTTGTGCAAAACTGGGGAATGGGTAATAAAGGGATTATCTTTTAATACAATAAAAATTCTATTGTAGACTGTCCCTTTAACTGGTTACTATATTCCTATTGCTTTAAAACAGAAGTGTATATCCACATGCTTTGATTTTATAAAGATCTCAGTTCATTTGGATGTAACACATGTATTGGATGTATTAAATTTTAAAATGTGCAGAGCATTCATATATTCGCAGGATACTAATGAACCATTGATGATTGTGTTTGCTAAATTTGATTGGTGTTTCATTGTGTTTGCTAAATACGATTTATACTGGTTTAGAGCTTACACGAAACTCTTAAAAAAATGTTACATGGTTGATAACCCCATGGTTACATATCCAGATGAAGGGAGGACTTGCATTGTGACCTACTTAAGCTAACCACACATACGTATGAATATATCTCAACAGTAGGGCTTTTGAATAATTAGTTTAGGTAGTGTGAATTTCAAAGGGTCATTTGGCTAAATACATTAGCAATACGAGAATCCTGTACTTAGATTGCTAATGTCCTCGTCTTGCATTGACTGAGATCTTTATTAAAGGGACACTCAAGTCAAAATTAAACTTCATGATTCAGATAGAGCATGCAATTTTAAACAACTTTTCCAATTTACTAAATGTACACAGTCTTTTTATATTTACACTTTTTAAAGGGCCATAATACCAAAATGTTTAAACACTTGAAAGTGATGCAGTATAGCTGTAAAAAGCTGACTAGAAAATATCACCTGAATATCTCTATGTAAAAAAGAAAGATATTTTACCTCAAAGGTTCCTCAGTAGCCACATCCCATTGTAAAGGATTTCTAAGCAGCATATTAGTATGTCTGTCCTGGGACAGCTAAGGGGATGAGCCTCGTGCACTCTCATATTATTTCCCTATTCAGCTTACTATGAAATCTCATGAGATCACAGTGAAAGAGTTCATGACCTCAGCACTGCTGATGCTAATTGGCTGCTGCTCATTTCTTCATTTTTCTTTTTTTTTTTACCTGCAGCTAGGAGTAGCTGAGTATAACTTTTTACACAGAACTTACTCTGCTGAGCTGAGGAGATTGTGAGGTAAAATATCTTCCTTTTTTACATAGGAAGGTGATATTTTCCTGTCAGCTTTTTACAGTTATACTGCATCAGTTTCAAGTGATTTAGCATAATGAGTATTATGTCCCTTTAAGTCACCAACTCCTACTGAGCATGTGCAAGAATTCACAGCATATACGTATATTCATTTGTGATTGACTGATGGCTGTCACATGATACCGGGGGAGTGGAAATAGACATAACTTTGCAATTTATTTAACAAAAATCTACCTCTCATTTGAAGTTCAGACTAAGTTCTATTGCATTGTCTTCTTATCATGTATTTGTTAACTTATGCAAATCTACAATGTTGACTGGTCCTTTAAAGGGGCATGAAAGTCAAAATTAAACTTTCATAATGCAGACAGAGCATACCATTTTTAAAACCCTTCCAATTTACATCTTGGATCAAATTTACTTTTTTCTCTTGGTATCCGTTGCTGAAGAGCATACCTAAGTAGGCCCAGAGCATGCAAATGTATCAATGTTATACTTTGTTTCAAACACTTCTGCCAAATAGTTTTCAAGTCGTCCTCAGTCTACCTAGATATGCTCTTTAATAAATTCATACCAAGGTAAATTTCATAATTAATGTAAATTGGAATGTTTAACATTAAAGAGACAAGAAAACCCAAATTGTTTCTTTTATTTATTCAGATAGAGAATACAATTATAAACAAGTTTCTAATTTACTTCTGTTATCTAATTTGCTTCAATACTCTTGATATCCTTGGTTGAAAGCATATTTAAATAGGCTCAGTAGCTGCTGATTGTTGGCTGCACATAGATGCCTTGTGTGATTGGCTAACCCATGTTTATTGCTATTTCTTCAACAAAGGATATCTAAAGAATAAAGCAAATTAGATAATAGAAGTAAATTAGAATGTTGTTTTAAAATTGTATTCTCTATCTGAATCATGAAAGAAAAAATTGTGGGTTTCATGTCCATTTAAGGGCTAGATTACAAGTGGAACACCTAATTTAAAGTGAATGTAAAGTTTAATGAATAAGTGCCCAGTATCTAAAAATACTTTTGAAACCAAGGGCACTTTCATTCATTAAACTTTACAATGAAACTTCTTTTTTAAAACACCTTTGCTTTATTGAAAGCAAACCGGCGATCCTCCGCCCGCAGCTCCTGCTTTAGTTAGCACAGCTATGACAAATCTCTTGCTTCCTCCAATCGTTGCATGCCCCCTTTGGCGTCCAGTTTGTGAAGCACGCAGCAATTAGAGGAAAGCCGGATTTGTCATCGATCTGCTTAACTACAGTAGAAGATGCGGGCGGAGGATCGCCAGTCTGCTTTCCATAAAGAAAGTTAAGCATTTTAAAAAAGAAGCTTCATTGTAAAGTTTAATGAATGAAAGTGCCCTTGTTTCAAAAGTATTTTTAGTACCGGCACTTATTCATTAAACTTTACATTTACTTTAATGTGCACCCGTAATTTGGAATCCTGAAAGTTCAAACAAAATACTTGTTACAGAAACTAACAGTCTCACCTAAATTTTATATCTTGTAAGCTGAATCTAGGGTACAATTTCTAACACCCTATTCCTAAATAAATATATATATATATATATACCGTACTTTTTTTTTTTTAACTCACAAAAAATGTATCCCTAAAATGAATATAATTTAAACGCATCGTATTATTTTGTTGTATTCCTCAGGTGCTGGCCCAGCCTACGCAGCGTCAAGAAACAACTTCACCATCCTTGCAAACGTTACCCACCCAACAAACCAAGTGAGTGTTCATACAAAGGAGACCTAATGATTTCATTCAGGGTTTTTTAGAGAAATGTTGCTGGGAAAATTGGGTGCAGTTCATAGGGAAAATAAAGTTAAAATGAAACCTTTATAATTCAAATAGAGCATCAAAATTTGCGTCATTCTCTTGGGGGTCAATTTATTATTGGCCGAATTGGGCCAATGGAGTTAAGAAGCAGCGGTCTATAGACCGCTGCTCCTTAACTCATATGCCACCTCTGAGGCGGCGTACAGCAATCTGCCAGGATCCTATACGATCGGGCTGATTGACACCCCCCTGCTAGTGACCGATTGGCCGTGAATCTGCAGGGGGCAGTATTGCACAAGCTGAGATGCGGACATAATACACTACAGAGTATCATGTCCGCCAGACTTTAATAAATTGACCCCTTGGTATCCTTTGAGTAAACTTTGAAGAGTAAACTTGGGTAGGCTCAGTATGTCTGCAACAAAGTATACAAACATTCTTGCACAACTCTGTTTTCATAGAGTACTAAAGTAATGTGCACATTTCTGAGCCTACCTAGGTTTACGCTTCAACAAAGGATACCAGAGAAGGAAGCTAATTTTTATAACAGAATAACAATTGGAACATTTTTTTAAATTTGCATTATAAATTAGAGATATTAATCAGTGGCTTAAAATTATGAAAAGGGTGAAGCAATGACAATTAAAGGGACAGTCCAAAATATAATTTGTATAGTTTTAAAAGATATCCCTTTATTACCCATTCCCCTAGTTTTGCACAACCAACACGGTTATATTATTACACTTTACCTCTGTGATTACCTTGTATCTAAGCATCTTCTGACAGCCCCCTGATCACATGACAGTGACGATTTAAAATCTATTGACTTGCATTCAGTACGGTGTTGTGCTAACTCTTAAAACTAACTTCCCCGGGCTATGAACACAATGTTATCTATATGGCCCACATGAACTATCAGTCTCCTGTTCTGAAAAGCAAATACAAAAGCATGTGATGAAGAGGCTGTCAATAAAGCTTTTGAAACAGGCAGTAATTTAGAGGTTTAAATGTTATAAAGTATATTAATCTAACAATGTTGGTTGTGCAAAGCTGGGGGATGGGTAGTAAAGGCGTTATCTATCTTTTTAAACAATAACAATTTTTGAGTAGTTTGTCCCTTTAACTCACATGCTGCAGAACGCATGCCTTTGCTTCATCTTTTTAGGTCAATCAGATTTTTTATTTCCTCGGCCAAGGCGTTCATCCCCTAATCGAACAGCATTTATAATATCACTGAAACAACATAGACAATATTTTCATAAAAAACATTTGAAATACGCTGATAATGTCATAGTTTGTTGGCAGAGAGCAAGTGGATTACAGTTGCAATGCACTACTCAGTCAGCAGTGCCAGTATTTCTGTTTGCCGTGTTTTTCTTTAACAATAGTTAGATGTATTACAGCAGTAGATACGCAGCTGTTTTTCCCCAAACTTATGCAATATTTTTGTAAATATATTCTTTTGGTCTTTGGCAGGCGTTCTCCAATTATGCCTCAACAAACGGTCTGTAAAGCTACTCTCTCAGGTAAGCTGTGGTTTGTTAATTGCTTCCTGGTTCTTCCTTCTTTGTGACGTCACCACGTGCGTGTTAAAGTATTCACAAGAGATTCAGCTTACTTTATACTTTTGCATTTTTTTTTTTTTGTAAAACAGTGCTCTTTAAAGGAATAGGAAAGTCAAAATTAAACGTGTACGATTCAGAAAGAGCATGTAATTTTTAAAACACTTTTAAATTCATTTCTATTTTCAATGTGCTTTGTTCTTTTTGGGGTTGAAAAAAAGTATGCACATATCTTACAGTAGTGGGAGCTAGTTTCTAATTGGTGCCTGCACACATTTGTCTCTTGTGATTGGCAAACTAGATGTGTTCAGTTAGCTGCCAGTAGTGTAATGCTGTCCCTTCAGCAAAGGATAACAAGAGAATGAAGCAAATGTCATAATAGAAGTAAATTGGAAAGTTGTTTAAAATTGTTCTATCCAAATCATGTAAGAAAATTCTGTGGTTTCCTGTCCCTTTAAGTCTAGTAAATGTATTTTGTATGATAACTAGATATTATTCATTGATATTGAGTGCACTGTTGACTGAGGTGGTGGAGAACATAAGTTATGTGTAAATAAATTCTGAGAAAGTGAGAATAAACAAGCAAAAAAACGTAGTTATGTTACTAAAGGGTGAATTTGAAATCCCTTAGCAGTGCATTTCAGATTTGATTAGAACTATTTTTGCAAAATTATTATTATTTTTATTTTTGCTTTATTTATAAAGCGCCAAACATATTCCGCAGCGCTGTCCATGGGTACAATTCATTTAAATAAAACAATGATATAAAACTTGTAAGAGACAGGACAGAATTTTAGAAACACATACAGGAGGAATTGAGGGCCCTATTCCCGTGGGAACTTACAATCTAGAAGGGTAGGAGGTTGAGAAACAGGAGGCGAGGACTGCAAGATTGAGAAAGATGTTAATGCAGAGTTAGATGAGGGAAATGTTAGAAAAGTGAAATTAATTTATTATTGAGTTGGGTGGTAGGCTTCTCTGAACAGAAAAGTCTTCAGGGAGCATTTAAAGGAAGAAAGATTAGGGGAAAGCCTGACAGCACGAGGGAGAGTGTTCCAGAGGGTAGGTTGCTGCACTACAGAAGTCCTGCAGCTCTAGCATGGGAAGAGGTGATCGTTGAAGATGCAAGGAGCAGGTCATTGTTGGAGCTTAGTGGGCGGGCTGGAGTATACTTGTGTATTAGAGAGGATAGGTAGAGGGTGAGTGCCCGTTGGTGAGAGCTTTGTATGTAAGGGTGAGAATTTTGAATTTAATTCTGCTGTGAATGGGGAGCCAATGAAGGGACTCGCAGAGAGTTGCAAGTAGATACATTTATTAAAAAATTACAATATATGGTTACTACTCACCAAGCCATTGTTTCCAACCTGTGTCTGCAGATCTCTTCAAAGCCATTCTCTTATTTTAACCTATTTACAGGTGCCTGTTGGTGAAGCTCCCGATCTTACACTGGGCGCTGCCATCTTGGAGCCCATAGGTATTTTTGTACGCTGAGACAGAGGCTGTGCACATTCATATGTCAATGACTTACTGGATTTTCAACTCTATGGGGAAAAATGCAAACATTTAAAATGCCCACATCTTTATCAAAACACACTAATTAAAGTGCTGTTAAAAAACAAAAAACTGCAACTTCACCAATTTGTGAATGTGCAACCACTCCTGTAACAGGGTGAGAGAATACCTAACGATCAAAGATAATGGCACCCAATATGAAGATGTGGAGTTTTCCCTGCTAGCACCCTGTAGGTGGCTAAATAAGGAAGGTCAATTTTGGGATTCAAAAACATATGTTGAAGATTATCTTAAAAACATAATTTGACTTAATGTATGAATAACTACCTTTGCCAAAAATGTTTTATATGTTGTCGTTATCGCGTTCCCCATACAAGATTCTATTTACTTGATGAGTCGTTTGTTTCTTAAAACGAGACTAGCTGTCACCTTGTTGTTTGCAATGGCAGCGACGGTCGTCAATAGCGCATGGGTAATTAACGGCGTAACTTGTATGCATTATTTTGCGAGCAACAACGAATGCGTTCTGGACAGCTGATGAGATGCGCGTGTTACTTACACGCATGCCAAAGCTGACAGACGATAAGAAAAGGGGCTGACGAGGTAAAACATGATTGGAGCATAAGATGTCATCAATAAAGGCATATGACGGGCGGATTTACAGCTGATACGACGGTTTCAAAAGTAAATATAATCTTTTGCTGTTTATCTAATTTGATGAATGAACATCTATTTAGTAAAATAGAACGGCTTAAGAAGAGAGCTGCAGGTGTTATGGTGCTTGTGCCCAGCAGTTTTATGTCTCTTTAACATAAGTATGTTTGCAAACTTTTATATTTATATTGTATGTAACTGTTGCAGGTTTCATTGTCTACTTTACAGAGACATGAAACCCAAATTTTTTCTCTCATGATTTAGATAGAGCATCGCAATTTTAAAACATCTTTCTAATTTACTTCTATTATCTAATTTGCTTAATTCTCTTGATATCCTTTGCTGAAAAGGGCATATCTAGATAGGCTCAGTAGCGGCTGATTGGTGGCTGCACATAGATGCATCGTGTGATTGGCTCAATTCATCGTGCATTGCGATTTTTCCGCAAAGGATATCTAAAGGAATTAAGCAAATTAGATAATAGAAGGTAAATTGGGATGTTGTTTAAAATTGCATTCACTATCTGAAATCATGAAAGAAACTTTTTGGGTTTAATTGTCCCTTTAAGTACCTGTCAGAGGAACAGTAAAACGAGATATTGCAATATAAAATGTGAAATAATACATAGTTAAACAAACATTACAGTATATTTCATGATTTATTTTACCCCCTTTCCTGTAATTTGTCTGTAAATTATGGATTCTCCAGTCCTGAAATCTGATAGAACAAATCTCAGGGTTTACCTTGCCACATATATCTCCCTAATTCAAAGTTTATCTATTTTTTTCTGTTAAAGCAAATAACTGAGTTTTTAACACATACTTAAAAGGACATAAAACCCAAAAGTTTTCTTTCATGATTCAGATAGAGAATACAATTTTACACAAAATTTCAATTTACTTCCATTATTTAGTTTGTTTTATTCTTCAGATATCCTTTGTTGAATAAATAGCAGTGCACATGGGTGAGCCAATCACAATAGGCATCTAAGTGCAGCCACCAATCAGCAGCTACTGAGCCTATTTAGATATGCCTTTCAACAAAGTTTATCAAGAGAATGAAGCAAATTAGATAAAAGACGCAAAATAGAAAGTTGTTTCAAATACCATGCTCTTTCTAAATCATGAAAGAAATGTTTTGGGTTTCATGTCTCTTTTAATTCCAAATTGGCTCCTCCAAATAAGGAAAGTGGTGAATGGAGTTTGACTGTTGAAATATGATTGCAACAAAAAAGGTGTTAATCTCTTCTAGTATAGTTCTGACTGGATGATATATTAATCTGTTGGGAAAAGTGCAGAAAAAAATGTAAAATTACAAGTTGCTTACTGTTCCGTACAAATCTGTGCATTTCAGTACCAATGCCTCATGGCCATGCATTGTATTGTAGACTGCTGTTTCCAAAACACTCATGATGATATCTTAAAGGGACATTAAACACTTTGAGATGGTAATATAAAATGATAAACTGTATATATAAAAAAAAAACTCTGCAATATTACTTTCATTATTGATTTTGTCCCCTTTTCCTGTAATTCCATTCTGAAATTGTGAGCTTTTCAGTTCCTGTTAAGAAATGGAAGTGCAGAACACTGTTATATCCCCCTCAGCCATTGGCTGCACACTCTTGTGACCTATTTATAATTGTCTCTAATTGGCCATAGCAGAGAAAGTAACCTAAGTTACAACATGGCAGCTCCCATTGTTTTATAGACACTAACACTTTACACTCATTTTGTCAATATTTAAACAGCTAATGAATCTTTAAAAAGACATCTACATGTTAATCTCAGAATAATCTTTTACTGGATCATAATATCTTGCATTTATTTAGTGTTTAAGTGGGATGAAAAAACATTATAGCAAAAATAAAAGAAAGATGAGAAGCTGAGATTAATGATACTGTTATTAGACTCCCTAAACATTCCAAGGACATTAATATAGTTTGATCCTAGAGAGACGTAAATATAGCATTAATAGCCATTATTAAAGAAATACACATAACCTCATTTCTATCCCCTGCCTTGCAAAGGCACACACTCCATTCACTTGTGCAATATGGTACTCTCACTCTGTATGCAACAAACAACTCAATCCATGACTTGTTCATCTTCCACTCCCTTAACCTCTTGGCCCTCATCAAAACCTGGTTCTCTTCCTCAGATATACACACAAAATGATAAGTCTAGCACTCCTGCAAGAGGTGCACGCTGAGGGGTACTGTACTAACCCTAATTCAATATAAAGTAATGTCCAAACAGCAGCTCTCCCTCAGACACGGTCCCTTCGGCTCTTTCTTATGAGGGGCAGCACTTCAGCCATACACCTAGGCCTGGTAACAAACAAAGAGCACGTGACTTTTCAATTCTTTTCAAAACTTAACATGAAATAACCTCCTTCCACAACAACAACATCTACTTCTCACAAATCACTGCCAAATTTCATACTCACCCTACTTAAAAGCTCAGCACTTTTACAAAGAAGGAGGTTTCTGCTCTCCTTTCATCTTCCCATCTTACTACCTGTCCTCTTGATCCTGTTACCTCACAACTGATACCTTTCCTTTCCCCTACTCTTACACCCATCCTCACACACATATTCAACCTGTCCCTTAAATCTGGTACATTTCCATCATTCCTTAAACATGCACTAATTACACTTATTCTTAGAAAACTGTCACTCGATCCAGCATCCCCTTGCAACTATAGTCCAATCTCTCTTCTTTCTAAAGGCTTATCACACTTTCTCTCATCTAACCATCTTCTCAATTCTTTGCAATCTGGCTTTCCCCCACAACACCCCAACATTTTGACAAATGACCTGCTTACTGCCAAGTCTAAAGGTCACTACTCTATGCTGATCCTTTTAGACCTTTCTGAATCCTTTGACACTGTTGACCATCCATTGCTGCTCCTGACCCTTCAATCTATGGTATTTGTGACACAGCTCTACTATGGCTCTCTTCCTACCTTTCTAACCGTTCCTTCAGTGTATCCTTCTCTGGCTCCTCCTCCTCTCTGTTTGGGTGCCATAAGACTCAGTTCTAGGTCTCCTTTTCTCAGCCTACACATCATCTCTAGGCTCCTTAGTCAAGTCCTGTGGGTTTCAGTATCATCTTCATGCCGATACACCCAAATCTACCTTTCTGCACCAGACATTTCCTCTTCACTGCTGACTTGTGTCACCAGCAGCCTAGCAAATATCTCATCCTGGAAGACTTCTCACTACCTAAAGCTGAACCTCTCTAACACTGAACTCCTTCTATTTCCTCCCTCTACCAATCTCCACATTCCCCAAATCTCACTTATTGTGGACAACTCTGTCCTCACATCTACCCCACAGGCCCACTGCCTTAGGGTCACACTTTATTTAGAACTTTCTTTTGCTCCGCACATAAGACCTTAACTAACTCCTGCCAATTTCACCTTAAAAATATCTCTAAAATTCATCACTTCCTCACACCAAGACACAATTAAAGGGACTCTATACCCAAACATTTTCTTCATGATTAAGGTAGAGAATACAATTTTAAACAACATTCCAATTTACTTCTATTACCTAATTTGCTTCATTCTTTAGATATACTTTAATGAAGAAATAGCAATGCACACAGTGAACCAATCACAGGAGGCATCTATGTGCAGCTACCAATCAGCAGCTACTAAGCATATCTAGATATGCTTTTCAGCAAAGAATATCAAGAGAATGAAGCAAAATAGATAATAGAAGTACATTAGAAAGTTGTTTATAATTGTATGCTCTTTCTAAATCATGAAAGAAAAAAAATTGGGTTTCATGTCCCTTTAAGACTCTTATCCACTCCTTATACTTTACTGCCTTGACTACTGCCAATTCTGTCTTCTCTTGTCTCCCCAGCTACTGCCTGTCCCTACTGCACTCCATCATGAATGCCTCTGCCTGGCTCATCTTCATTAAAGGCACAGTCTACACCAGAACTTGTATTTTTTAAACAAGATAATCCCTTTATTACGCATTCCCCAGTTTTGCATAACCAACATTGTTATATTTTTTTTATTTTTTTTATTTTTTTTTGAAACAGCTTTATTGTGTATAAATCAGTTTTTACATAGGTGTGGAGACGCAGCTCCCAAGTCACAATGTACAATTACGGCTGTTAAGTTTATGGATAACATTGGTAGCGCCCAAAGCACTTCATAATGAAACAGCAGTGTTCGTCCCCGGGGCAATATGGGACCATTCAAAAGGGTCAAGATGGTAAGTGTGTTGCCCTTAGGGGAAGTCCACTGAAATGATTACATTACGTATCTAACTATTCCTATGGAAAATTAAATAATAAAGAGTGAGTAACAAGAATCAAAATAAACAAACTAAACCAATCGTCCCGGTCCGTCGGCACCCCGATCAACAACATCCGACCTACTTATAACAATGTCAACTCCCTCTACCAGCCATGGATGATTCTTATACTACAAATAAACTTTATTTATTTATGTTGAGCATAGTCGGACCAAAGTTGCGAGAACTCAGCATAGTAATCTATTTTATCATATTTGAGGTAGTAGTATTCCTCTAGATCAATAATTTCCGTTACTTTTTGTCTCCACATATGTATGGATGGTGGGTCCTTGCTTCTCCAATTTTTGGCAATTAGAACTTTTGCACCATTTGTCAGGATGTTGAGTAGGTGTAAGTATGGTTTGTATTTTATGGATGGGGGAGGTTTATGTAGAAGCCAAATCAGTGGGTCGAGTGGTAATAATGTGCCTAGAATGAGTTCAATTTCCGAGATTACGTCTCTCCAGAAAGTCTGAAGACTGTTACACCACCACCACATATGTGCTGTATCGCTATTTACATGGCCATACCGCCAACATTTATTGCTTTGGGTGCGGAATAAACGGTGTAGTTTTTTTCGGGGTGTGATACCATCTGTGGAACAGTTTTAAGTTAACCTCTATAATGGAGGAAGAGATTGAGGATTTCTTCACGGCTTGAAACATTAGTTTGCTAGTGTGGGGCAGTATTATGACACCTAGGTCTCTTTCCCAGCTCTCTAGATATGGGGGAATGTAACCCGGGAGAGTGTGGGTTAGGATCTTATATATTGTGGATAGGGTATGTCTCGGGGGGGGGGTTCTGGGTGCAAAGGGATTCAAAGTTGGTCAGAGGTCTGACCATGTTTTCATAGCCTACATGTTTAGTGATGAAATGAGCTGTTTGTCTGTAAGTGAACCAGTTAGCGAAACAGTCATGTCCCTTTGAGACAAGGGCTGTTTGAGGTAGCAAGAGTTCGTTGTCTGTGAGCGCGTGTATCGTGAAGTCTCTATTAGGTGTGTCCACTGTCATGTGTGTTAGGAAGGGTCGCACTGTAAAGTCTCCATTTTCAATCAGGGATGTCAGAGGTGAGGGGATTGATGAGATGTTGTGTGACGTGTTAATGGTATACTCCCAGATCCGAAAGGTCTCCTGAATCATAGGGTTATTTGTTTTAGCAGTTTTCAGTAGTGAAGGGTTGCCCCAACACAATCTCCCCAAATGAGGGCCTCCCCATTATAGAGTGTTCTAATGTAACCCATCTTTTATGACCATAATGAATGTTCCAGTCCACCAGTCTTTGGAGAAAGATGGCTTGACGGTAGGCTGCAAGATTCGGTACACCTAACCCACCCTGTTCTTTAGATGTTTGCATTATTTGTTTACTGATTCTGGGTGGTTTCCTGCGCCAAATGAAGTCGCTAAATGCTTTTTGCAATGAGGGGATAAACATGTTGGGAAGGGGTATCGGCAAAGTCTGTAGGAGGTATAATATGCGTGGGAAGACGTTCATTTTAATGGTGTCTATGCGCCCCAACCACGATAATGTTTTAGAGCCCCATGATGACAGGTCTCGTATAATTGCGTGTTTGATGGGTGTGAAGTTTAGGCGGAATATATCGTCTAATGAAGGGGAAAGGTATACTCCTAAGTATTTTAGTGAGGAAGAGCACCAAATGAATGGGGATACCCTTTGTGTGGCTAGTAATGACGGGCCGGTCAGGTTTATATTTAACATTTCCGACTTGGACATGTTGACAACAAAATTGGATAATGATTGGAAGGTATGAAATTCGTCTAGCAGGTGAGGGATTGAGTGTTCTGGGTTAGAAAGTGAAAAAAGGATGTCGTCTGCAAACAGTGACAAGACATATTTCTGGTCTCCTATGTTAAGTCCGGTTATATGGGGGTTTTGCCTAATTTTTACCGCTAATGTTTCGATAACACATGCATAAAGGAGTGGGGACAGTGGGCATCCCTGACGTGTCCCGTTACAAATAGCGAAAGGGGAGGAGAGGGTACCATTTATTAAGATTCTCGCTGTAGGATGAGTGTACAGCGAGAATATCCTTGTTAGAATTTTCGTACCTAAACCCATATGGGACAACGTGGCTCGCATATAGTCCCAGGCAACACGGTCAAAGGCCTTTTCTGCATCCGTGGATAAAAGGATTGATGGTATGTTTTCAGTTTTGGCGTAATGTATTAGGTTTAAGGCCCTGACCGTGTTGTCCTTCGCCTCCCTGCCTGGTACAAAGCCGACTTGGTCAAAGTGGATTATGGTCGGAAGAATTGCATTCAGTCTATAGGCCAGAATTCTTGAATAAATCTTAACGTCGGTGTTTAGTAGCGAGATGGGGCGGTAGCTGGTAGGTCTTGTGGTTTATTGGGTTTGGGGATTAACGTTATGTGGGCTTCTAGTGCTCTGGTAGGGAAGCATTCAGTTTCATCTATGGATTGGAAGTAGCGTAACATGTGTGGGCTTAAAATTTCTTGGAATGTGGTGTAGTATTTATGAGTGTAGCCATCAGGGCCCGGTGCTTTCCCGGTAGGTAAGTTCTTGAGTGCCATTTTTAATTCGGGTAGCGAAATAGGATTTTCTAGTTGTTCTTTCTGTGATTCTGAAATGCATGGCAGGTTAAGTTTCCCTAGATAATCTTCTATTAATTGTGTTCTGAGTGAGGCGCGATGGGGAGTATCAGCGTCCAGCTTGCGAATATTGTATAATTTTTGAAAGAATGTTTTAAAGGTATGTGTTATGTCTTTTGTGGAGGACTGGATTTGGCCCCTGTCGTTCTTGATGCTCATAATGTACTTTTTGTGCGCTTTCTGCTTTAGGTATCTGGCTAAGAGTCTACCTGATTTATTTCTGCCTTCGTAGTGTTTTTGTTGTAAGTGTAGCGCTTGTTTTTTGTAAGTCTTGTCTAGATGTGAAGCTAGGGTTTGTTTCAGTAGTGTGATTTCTTCTAGTAGATTTTTGTCCGTAGGTGAAGCTTTATGTTGGGTTTCTAGTCGTTGTATGTCTAAAATCAGTGAGGTGGTAAACGCTCTTTTGGCTTTATTTTGTTGTGCCTTAATGGCAATCATTTCCCCCCGTATTACGCTTTTATGGGCCTCCCATAATATATGTGTTTCTGTGTCAGGTTGTTCATTATGTTCAAAATATTCTGTTAGTGCATTCAGGAGTCTAGGGGTCACTTCGGGGTCCGTCAAGAGATGTTCATCTAGTCGCCATATGTAGTCTTTTAATGGTTTTGAGGGCCATGTCAGTGAGCAGATTATGGAGGCGTGATCAGACCACGTGATTGGGGATATCCTAGCAGAGGTGAACAGGGAAAGACCCCCTATGTCTGTGAATACATAATCTATACGTGTGTATGTTTCGTGGGGGTAGGAATAAAAGGTGTAATCCCTCGCTTGGGGGTGCAGGGTTCTCCAAACGTCCTTCACCACAATATTTTTAAGAGCAGATTTAATTTTAGAGATGCGGGATGTCGGGGTGGAGGAATGTTGAGAAGAACAGTCTAGCTCGGGTTCCAACGCTATGTTAAGGTCTCCACATATGATAAGTGTACCCTTCTGGTGCTCTAAAATTAAGTTGGTTACTTTTTTAACAAAGAAGTGTTGTGCTGTGTTTGGGGCGTATAACGATACCAGGGTGACTGGTCTCCCATAGAGAAGGCCTATTAAAATCAGGTATCTCCCTTCTCTGTCTCTGATGATTTGGAGGGCATTAAAGGGGGTTGTTTTTTTAATTAGGATGCCCACTCCGTTTTTTTTATTTAGATGGTGAGAGGCCCAATAACAGGTGCCATATGTGCGTTTAAATGTGTTAGGTTCTCTTCCTTTACGGAAGTGGGTCTCTTGCAAAAAAACAAGATCTGTTTTGTGTCTGTGAAAATCTTTTAGGGCAGTTGTCCTCTTGTTAGGTAAATTCAGTCCTTTTGTGTTAACGGAATAAACATTAATATCATTGCTGGTTTGGGAGTGTTTATTTTGACTAGCCATTATCTATGTAACGGATGTGAGAACTGTATCGCATGTGAGGGAAAACTTCTATGAAGCTTCCAGTATAGGTATGAGTCGGGGCGCAGGACGGACCGGGAACAATCCTACCTAACAGTATCCTGAAATCACATTGTGGTTTACTAATGGTGTAAAACATATGAAATAGTATAACATTAATAACAATAACTAAAAAAAATGAAATTGCAGACATTTACAATCTGCTAACAGTAAGGGGTTGGCATATCTCGTCAACCATTCATACTCCTATAATTGAAACATGGGGGGAGGGTTGTCACTCCCAAGCTCTGGTCCCTCCTGTTCAGTCATATAAGGGTGAAGGTCTTATTTTAGGGGTGGGTAGGATTTTGCTCTAATTGTATGTCGTCAGTACTAATCAGGGGGTTGTTTATTATTGGCTGTGTGTATGGTCCGCTCGAAGTCCATGGTTAGTTTTATTTTGTGAGCATGTATCTATGATTTTGTTGTAGTTATTGCAAATATCCACATTGCTATATATCTTCTGCTCCCCCGTAATGGAGAGACAAGGGGTTAGTTAGTCACAAGTGGGCCAGATAGTGTTGTGAGATCTATTTCCTCTTATGTCAGTCATTTTGTACCTGGCAATGAGTCGTGTCCCTAAGATGTATATTAAAGTGGTGTAGTCCCTGGGGTCTTTCATATGAGAAAAGGGTTCTGTCAAAAACTGATGGGGTGCAATAGGTGACACAGATAGGCGTGGGCAGTGCTACAAATAGAACAGTATATCAACCCCATAGTACCCCACTCCTCAGCACTAGAATGTCCATCGGGCGATCCAAACGACCGCCAGAGTTTCTATATAGCATAGCTATAGCGCGGACATGCGTGGTAAGGAGCGGGGTCCGAACCGTTAACTCCTCTACAAATATACAACAGTAAATTATCTGAGGGAGAGAAAAAAGGAGAAAAGAGAAAAAAGAAAGTAAAAGGCGAAAATGCAATAAATTAGCGGCCATGACATTGTGTTCTGTAACTTAGAGGTTCGGACATTCGTTCATTAAGTTAACGGTTTAACTGGTATGCCACATAACAGGTAGCAAGGAAATGTTATACTTATCAGGCTCTAGAGGTGAGGGTTCTCTTTTCTTTTGCAGCGCCAGTACGCCCCACTGGAGGTGATGAGGTCCCAGCGCTGACTGATGGACACAAAATGTCAGTAAGCTTACTAGTGTCTCAAGTTCCATTGAACAGGTAAATTAGAGACAAGTTCAGTTTCAAGAGTGGGAGTTCCCCTCTTCTCCTCTCCCTCCCCCCAGTCTTTCCAATAGTTGCTCAGCTTCAGCTCAAGATGGTGGAGTGTCCGTTTTTTCCCTTTTGCTGACTAATGTCCATTGTGATCTTTGGGGTTTGGGTACAGGGTCTTTCCCGAGAGTAGGCCCCTCTTTTGGTCCAGGTGTCGGTTGCGGGAATGGGATATTGAGGCCTCTTGAAAATGGTTCCAGATCATCTGGTTCCTTATAGATGTGGGTTCTGCCGTCGTGTTGCACTATGAGGCTGAAGGGGAAGCCCCAGCGGTATCTCACCTTCCTTTCTTGTAAGACCTGTGTAATAAACCGGATTTCCCTGCGTTTCTCAATAGTGGTGGGTGAGAGATCTGGGTAAATTTGGATACTATAGGTTTGGAATCTAATCTCTCGTTGCAGCCTCACTTGCTTCCATATTGCTTCCTTATCCAAGTAATTTGTGAATTTAATTATGATATCCCTAGGAGGTTTCGGAGGGATTGGGATGGGCCTCAGCGCTCTATGTGCACGTTCCATAGAGGATTCAGTAAGTTTTAATGAAGGGATAATGTATTCGAATAGCTGAAGCAGGTAGGATATCATAGATTCTTGGGTTGCTTCTTCCGGGACCCCTCTTATTCTTAAATTGCTCCTACGGCTCCTATTGTCAAGATCCTCAATTTTGAGTTGAAGTGATTGAATCATAACATCCTGTCGCACCATTTGATGGCTGGAGTCTGATACCATGGAGTTCAATGTGTCTTGGCCTTCTTCAAGGCATTCGATCCTTGACCCCAGTTCATTAATGTTTTTCTTAAGTGAGGACATCTCTGTTTTTATAAACGATTTCAGGTCAGCAAGATCTGATTTAGATGGTAGTTGGGACATGGTAGTTTGAATTTGCTTGAATTGTTGTGCATATACAGAGTCTGGTTGATCATGTATCTGCGGTGGTTCTGGCTGTATTTGATCTTTTACATTGTCTGTCTCACTGTCCTGTTTTTGGAAATAGGAGCTCATTGTAGTGTTAGTTGCTGCAGTTACCTTTTTGTCTGGTCTATTCTTCTGCCTAGCTGCCATTGAATATATGCAGATCAGGTTCCCACACGCTCTAAGGGGTTAAATTATCTCAATATTTGACCACTATGCCTTCTAAGAAAATAGAGCAGGGTGAGGGTGTATAATGTCACTTTGTGTAAGAACACGGCCCACAGAGGGTATGCTGTCTTTCTGATAACTCTCCCCCAGGGCTGCGTACAGCCTTGGCCTTATGTGGATTGAGTGAGGGGTTTCTGGTTTAGTGGACAGGGGTTGTTCGATAGGTATGGCACTTACTAGTTATGAAATAACAAGTCTCTTTCCCAGCTGTAGCCGATCGTAGTTGCGGCTGATGTGCGGCCACTTTCAATTGTAGCTGCGTGTGCCACGTGGGGATCGCTATGGCGGCATAAGTCTTTCTTGAGAGGTATTTCGACTGCTTTTGGGGCTATATCTGGGTCATCGCAGTCCCTGGGAGCTAGGGTCGGGTCATTCAGTGACATAGAGATGTAGCGATGGGTCCGCAGTCACAAAACTGACCTGGGTCTGCACTTCCATGAGCGCATAAGTTGCGTGTGGGGCTGCTCCAGGATTGCGGTGTTTCTGGTTCTGTCGATGCAATCCGTTAATGTGTCATCGCTGTTTGTGGTCAGCGGGTGTTCAGCTGAAAGTCTTGGGGGTTTAGGATATGTTTGCCCCTGATTTATATCCTGGTGGAGTAGATGGTGAGAGATTTGCCTCGGAGTGACTCTAAAGTGCAGCCATGTTCCTGCACGGCTACGCTCCGCCCCCCAACCAACATTGTTATATTAATATACTTTCTATCTCTGTGATTACCTTGTGTCTAAGCCTCTGCAGACTGCTCTCTTATCTCAGTTCTTTTGACATATATGTATTTTACCCAATCAGTGCTGACTCATAAATACCTCCACAGGAGTGAGCACAATGTTATGTAATATGACAGACATGAACTAGCCGTGTTTAACTGTGAAAAGCTGTCAAAATCCACTAAGATAAAATAAATTAGCATATGGGCCTACCTAGTTTTAGCTTTCCACAAAGAATACCAAGAGAGCAAAGCAAATTTGATAATAAAAGTAAATTGAACTAGACTGTCCCTTTAAGCATCGCTCCATGTCTGCTGCACATCTTTTCCAACACCTCCATTGGCTTCCCTCAAGGATAAACATTTTTTTACCCTAAACATACAAAGCCCTCACCAACACTGCACCCTTATATATTTCTGCCCTTGTCTGCAAATACTCTCCAACTTGCCCCATTCACTCTGCCCAAGACCTACGTCTCTCCTCATCCCTCATTGCTTCCTCACTCTCTCCTCTGCAAAACTTTTTTAGAACTGTGCCTATCATATGGAACGCCTTGCCTTGCTCAGTCAGACTTTCCTCTTGTCTCAATAACTTTAAAGGGATATGAAACCCCAAAATGTTCTTTTGTGATTCCGACAGAGCATATCATTTTTAAAAAAGTTTCCAATTTACTTCTATTATCAAATTTGCTTCGTTCCCATGATATTCTGTGTTGAAAGAGATACCTAGTTAGGCATCTGGAGCACTAAATGGCAGGAAATTGTGCTGCCATCTGGTGCTCTTGCAAATGGATACCATTCTTGCAAAGCTGCTGCCATATAGTGCTCCTGAAAACGGCTCATAAGCATTTGTCCAAGCTTTTCAACAAAAGATACCAAGAGAACGAATAAAAATTGATGATAGAAGTAAATTAGAACGTTGTTTGAAATTGTTGCATGCTCTCTCTGAATCATGAAAGAAACATTTTGGGTTTCATATCCCTTTAAGTGTTCCTTAAAAACATATCTATTCAAGGATGCATACAACTTACATTAAGATGTCTCCTCTACTTATGTTTTCCTCTCCCTCAGCTTCTCCATGTACTCCCTTTAAAATATAAGCTCACAAGTCCACCTGTCCGGTTGATTATTTTATGTAAAGATGGTTTACAGCTTACAGTGACTCAAAGGCAGGGCCCTGTACCCTTATGATTTATGTACTCCATAATTGTATACTTAAAGGGATACTAAACCCAAATTATTTCTTTTATGATTAAGGTAGAGCATGTAATTTTAAGCAACTTTCTAATTTACTCCTATTATCAATATTTTTTTGTTCTCTTGTTATCTTTATTTAAAAAGCAGGAATGTAAAGCTAAGGAGCCGACCAATTTTAGGTTCAGCACCCTGGATAGCTCTTGCTTATTGGTGGCTACATTTAGCCACCAATTAGCAAACATAACCCAGGTTCTGAACCAAAAATGGTCCGGCTCCTAATCTTTACATTCCTGCTTTTTAAATAAAGATAGCAAGAGAACAAAAAATAATAGATAATAGGAGTAAATTAGAAAGTTGCTTAAAATTGCATGCTCTATCTGACTCATTAAATAAAAAACTTGGGTTTAGTATCCCTGTAATGTTACAGTGATGCTTAAAATATTGGCGCTTTATAATAAAGGATAATAATAATCATATCAAAATTTGGTCTAGTAATATATCTCATAGAACTCTGATGCGAAAAAAACACTCAAATTCCTGTTATGCTATGGAGCTGCTTTTTTTTTATTAATTTAGGACCCTTTCAAAAATCACCTCTTCTTACATACTAGCCTCAATACTTACCAATCATGCTATAATCCTTTTACGTATTCCAGACCTCATTTACCTCGGCACACTTTCATTACAAATAATCAACCCTCCTGCACTAAAGAAGTATAGTGCAAATAGTCAGAACTTTCAGAACTTTGTTTAGAGTTTTGAGATCCAAAATGGGCCTGAAAGACCATTCTTTCTGTGGAACAATTAAAAGGTTGGAGTAGAACCCTTGATTCTGTTCCTCTAAAGGTAAAAGTAATCACTCCCATAGCTTCTAGGTCTGTTACGCACGCCAAGAAAGTTCTGGCCTTTAATACAAAGGGTTAAATGAGTAATTTGAAAAGCTCTTGAACTAAAGGGTGCTCACCACTCCAGAAGTAAAGTATCTGTGTATCAGCAAGATAGACGCTGGTCAGTGAGGAAAAAGAGTGTGAAGGCGTGCTATTTTCATGCCAAAAATTGACCCCTGAGTTCTCCAGAACAAAGTTATCCCATAAAATAAAATATAGCAAAACATTGGAACTCTGGAAGCAATGAGGTTAAATTGTAGCTGCCTTGATTAAAATAAAAAACTAAAAAAAAAAGAAAGAGACCTAACAGTAGCCACTTCCCTGTGAACCCAGTCTGAGAAGCCTCCCTATATGTGCTTTGCCACCAGATTATTATTATTCTTTATTTATAAAGCGCCAACAGATTCCACAGTGCTGTCCATGGGTACAAAGATAAAAGTACAACGGTGATACAATACAATATAAGACAACATTTTACAGGGGGAATTGAGGGCCATATTTCCGTGGGAACTTATAATCTAGATCCTATTTATTGGTGGTCTAAATCATAGTCTTCAGAAGTACCTATCAGCAATGAGCATTAGAAGAAAGTACAAGGAACATTTGCAGGAAGTACACAGCTAATATTGCTCTATTAGTTTCAATTTAAAAAACTATGCATAAAAAATAAATGTATTTAATGTTTTCCTTTAATATGAATGCACAGCACTTACTGCCTTTAGTCTCAGATTTGTTTCTAAAACGAATCAATAAAAATCTAGTTCATGCTATAGCCACCCTCAGCCACACTGCGGACCCTGTTTTTTTTACCCTTGCTATAAAAATCATTGAACAGCCTTAAATTTGTGACATTTATACACCTAATATAAAAAGATAACACTACTTAAAAATGTGACCTCTTCTTAGTATCTTTTAAATATATTTCCTTCTTAATATGAGGAGAGTCCACGGTATCATTCCTTACTGTTGGGAAATACTGAACCTGGCCACCAGGACGAGGCAAAGACACCCCAGCCAAAGGCTTAAATACTCCCCCTACTTCCCTCACACCCCAGTCATTCTTTGCCTTTCGTCACAGGAGGTTGGCAGAGAAGTGTCAGAAGATTCGGAGTAGTTCCTTATGAAGGGTATCTACGCTTTGAAATGGGACTGGAGTTTTAAGTAGTCTTGTCAGTCTTTCAGTGAGAGCATGGACGAATGTTAGAATCTGGAGATGCAGGGAGAGTCTTTCTGTGAACCCATCCAGACTCGTATTAACAGCTCCTGAGCAATCAGTGTTGACAAGTTTCACTGCCTGCTTCCATCACTCAAGTCCATGTCAGGAGCGATGCTACAAGACTGTCAAACTTGAGAGGCTGTGTTTCTGTTCTACAGTATAGATTCCGGTAAGATCGTTTCATTTTTTATACACATATGATAACGCAAGAAGACAGGGTCACAGTGTGGCTCCTTTTATCTGTTTGGAATCGAGGCTTAATATTTCCGGAGGGGGATTATTGAACAGGGGGGATTAATCACATAATTTATTTTATTATGATTATGCTGTGACATGTGTGAGAAGAGGCTCAGGCAGATGTTGGAACGTACAGGTTTTACTTTCGTTTTTGGAAGCTGCGCAGACTGTAAGACTTGGCGTGCATTTTTCCTATAGCAAGGGCGGTCCTGCATTGCGCACCATGTGACCGGGTGTGGTTACACTGATTTCCTCTTTCCTGAACGGTTTCTCTGTTTGGTCTGGGTCATAGGAGGTGGTGAGTGCCCCAGCCATTGGGGGTATAAAGGTGCCGTTTTTATCTTATTTTCTATAGTCTGCTTTATAAGCGCAAGCTATGGAGAATTCTGATGCGTTAGAGGGTACTCCCTCTTTACCTAAATCTAATACCTGTTTATATTGTGAGGAGGCCACGGTATACCCGCCTGCTCAATTATGTTTCACATGCCTTGATAAAGTTATCATTTCAAAGAAAGTTAATAAGTTTGATACCAGTGAGCCGTCCACCTGTGAGAAGTCTCTGTCCTGTGAGGTGCGCACCCTACAGTCATCTCCTAATACACATGCAGCTACCCGTAGCACTTCTAATCCTCCATCTGGAGGGGCCCTTTTACCGCCAGATGGAGCAGTTACAAACAGCAGTGTCTGCGGCCTTTAGTGCTTTACTTCGCCCTGCTAAGCGCAAGTGGAAGGTTAAATATTGCTATCCTTCCCAGGGGTCATCTTCTAGCTTATTAGATTTATCTGATACAAGATTATCCGATGATGAAGTCGCCTCTGATACTTCCGAGGGTGCCCTTTCTGGGTCGGAATCTGCTGCCTCTAGGCCCTCAGCTGCGGAGGAACAAGACTTTAGATTTAGGATTGAGCATTTACGCTTTCTGTTGTAGGAAGTTTAAGCTACGTTAGTGGTTCCAGAGCCCAAATTGCCTCAGGAACCTTTGATTCCTAAATTAGATAAGGTCTACAAGGACAGGGTTGTACCACAAATGTTCCCAGTTCCTGTAAAGATGGTGAACATTATTAAGAATGAACGGGAAAGAATTGGTTCTTCATTTTCCCCTCCTTCTTCTTTTAAAAAATTGTTCCCGGTCCCGGACTCTCAATTGGAGTTGTGGGGTTCCATCCCTAAGGTTTATGGCGCTATCTCCATGCTTGCTAAACGCACTACTATCCCACTTGAGGATAGTTCGTCGTTTAAAGAGCCCATGGATAAGAAAATAGAAACTCTGTTAAGAAAGATGTTTCACATAAGTGATTTTTTTTTTTTTTTAACCGGCAGCAGCTGTTGCTGCGGTTGCTGGAGTAGCTACCTACTGGTGCGACTCCTTATCTGAGTTGATCGAGGTGGAGGGTCCACTCGACGTGATCCAAGAAAGAATTAAGGCCTTAAGATTCTCTACGGACGCAGGTCTATCAGGATGGGGAGCTGTTTGGGGTGCCAGGAAGGCACAGGGCCTGTGGACTCGAGAGGAATCTTTCTCCCGATCAACATTCTAGAACTTAGAGCAATCTTCAATGCTCTGAAGGCTTGGCCTCTTCTGGGTTCGTCCCAGTTTATCAGATTCTAATCAAACAACATAACCTCGGTGGCTTACATCCACCATCCGGGGGGGACTGAGGAGCTCCCTAGCAATGAGGGAAGTATCTTGGATAATAGAATGGGCGGAGGCCCACATCTGCTCGCTGTCAGCGATTCACATTCCGGGTGGGGACAACTGGGAAGAGGATTTCCTCAGCAGACAATCCTTTCATCCGGGGGAATGGTCTCTCCACACGAGGTGTTTGCAGAGATTTGCAACAGATGGGGGAAACCGGAGATAGATCTCATGTCGTCCCGGCTCAACTCCAAGCTACCCAGATATGGGTCTCGGTCCAGGGATCCTCAATTGGAGCGAACTGATTTTTTAGCAGTGCCTTGGAGGTTCAATCTAATTTACATTTTCCCACCGTTACCACTTCTTTCTCGTGTAGTGGCCCGGATCAAGCAGGAGCAGGCATCAGTAATACTGATTGCTCCATCGTGGCCACGAAGGATGTGGTTCACGGACCTGGTGGGGATGTCTTCATCTCTTCCGTGGAAGTTACCTTTTCGCAGAGATCTGCTAGAACAGGGTCCCTTTGTTCATCAAAATTTTAGATTCTCTGAGGCTGACTGCATGGAGATTGAAAGCTTAGTATTACCCAAGAGAGGTTTCTCTGAGAGGGTTATTGACACTCCAGGCTCGTAAGCCTGTTACTCGTCGCATCTATCATAAGGTGTGGAGAGCTTACTTATTCTGGTGTGAAGAGCGTGGTTTAGCCTGGCATAAAGTTAAGTCTGCCAGGATACTTTCTTTTCGCCAGGAGGGTCTGGAGAAGGGTCTTTCTGCCAGTTCTCTGAGGGGACAGATTTCGGCCCTTTCTGTTTTGCTGCACAGAAGGCTCGCTGAGCTCCCTGACGTGCAATCTTTCGTTAAGGCTCTGATTTAGGATCAAACCTGTGTTTTAATCGTACGCTCCACCTTGGAGTTTGAATCGTGTTCTTAAGTTTCTCTTGTTAAGTGTATCCAGTCCACGGATCATCCATTACTTATGGGATATATTCTCCTTCCCAACAGGAAGTTGCAAGAGTCCACCCACAGCAAAGCTGCTATATAGCTCCTCCCCTAACTGCCATTACCAGTCATTCTCTTGCAAGTCTCAACATAGATAGGAGGTCGTGAGAGTCTGTGGTTTTTTATACTTAGTTTATTTCTTCAATCAAAAGTTTGTTATTTTTAAATGGCACCGGAGTGTGCTGTTTATCTCAGGCAGTATTTGGAAGAAGAATCTGCCTGCGTTTTTTCTATGATCTTAGCAGACGTAACTAAGATCCAGTTGCTGTTCTCACACATTCTGAGGAGTAAGGTACTTCAGAGGGGGAATGGCGTGCAGGTTTTCCTGCAAATAAGGTATGTGCAGTAAAATATTTTTCTAAGGAATGGAATTGACTAAGAAAATACTGCTGATACCGAAGTAATGTAAGTACAGCCTTTAAATGCAGTGAAAGCGACTGGTACCAGGCTGATTGATAGAGATATATGCTAAGGTATGTGCAGTAATATATTTTTCTAAGGAATGGAATTGACTAAGAAAATACTGCTGATACCGAAGTAATGTAAGTAAAGCCTTAAATGCAGTGATAGCGACTGGATCAGGCTTATTAATAGACATACATACTCTTATAAGAATGTGTTTTAAAACGTTTGCTGGCATGTTTAATCGTTTTTTAACATATGTTTGGTGATAAAACTTATTGGGGCCTAATTTTTCCACATGGCTGGCTTAAATTTTGCATAGAAACAGTTATAGGGAAGGTAATCCACAGCTCAGCTGTGGCAGTTTTGTTGTGTCTGTTTAAAAAAATGTCGTTTTTTTTTTTTTTTTATCTGTTTTTTGCATTAAGGGGTTAATCATCCATTTGCAAGTGGGTGCAATGCTCTGTTAACTTATTACATGTACTGTAAAAATTTCGTTTGATTTACTGCCTTTTTTCACTGTTTTTCAAATTTTGACAAAATTTGTTTCTCTTAAAGGCACAGTAACGTTTGTTATATTTGCTTGTTAACTTGATTTAAAGTGTTTTCCAAGCTTACTAGTCTCTTTATTAGTTCTAACATGTCTAACATAGAGGAGGCTCTGTGTTTATTATGTTTAAAGCCATGGTGGAACCCCATTTTAGAATGTGTACCAGATGTACTGATTTCATGTTAAACAATAAAGATCATTTTTTGTATTTAAAAACATTATCACCAGAGGATTCTGTCGAGGGGGAAGTTATGCCGACTAACTCTCCCCACGTGTCAGACCCTTTGACTCCCGCTTTAGGGACTCACGCTCAAATGGCGCCAAGTACATCAAGGGCACCCATAGCGTTTATTTACCAGAGGATTCTGTCGAGGGGGAAGTTATGCCGACTAACTCTCCCCACGTGTCAGACCCTTTGACTCCCGCTCCAGGGACTCACGCTCAAATGGCGCCAAGTATATCAATGGCGCCCATAGCGTTTATTTTACAAGACATGGCAAAGGTTGTGTATAATACACTGGCAGCAGTATTAGTCAGACTACCTGAAATTAAAGGAAAGCAAAACAGCTCTGGGGGTAGATACAGAGCATACAGACGCTTTAAGAACCATGTCTGATACTACCTCACAATATGCTTAGTCTGTGGGTGATATTTGTGACTCAGGGAAGATGATTTAACCTGATTCTGATATTTCTACATTTAAAATTTATGCTTGAGAACCTCCACTTGTTGCTCAGGGAGGCTTTAGCTGCTCTGAATGAATGTGTACAATCGCAGTGCCAGAGAAATTGTGTAGACTGGATAAATAATATGCAGTGCCGGTGTGTACTTATGTTTTTCCAATACCTAAAGAGGTTTACTAAAATTTTTCATAAGGAATGGGATAGACCAGGTGTGCCGTTCTCTTCCCCTCCTATTTTTTAGAAGAATGTTTTCTAATAGTTGCCACCACACGGGACTTATGGCAGACAGTTCCTAAGGTGGAGAGAAGAGTTTCTACTCTAGCTAAGCGTACCACTACCTCTGGCGAGGACTGTTGTGCTTTTTTAGATCCAATGGATAAAAAATGTTTATTCAACAAGGTTTTATCCTGCAGCCCCTTGCACGCATTGCTCCTGTCACTGCTGCTGCGGCGTTCTGGTTTGAGTCTCTTGATGAGGCTTTACAGGCTCCATTGGATGAATATATTTGACAAGCTTAGAGCACTTAAGCTAGCCAATTCCTTTGTTTTCTGATGCCTTTGTTCCTTTGACTAGACTAACGGCTAAGAATTCTGCTTTTTACTATACTGGCGCGCAGAGCGCTATGGCTTATATCATGGTCAGCTGTCGTGACTTTAATAAATAAGCTACTTAACTTCCCTTCAAGGGGCAGACCCTATTCAGGCCTAGTTTGAAGGAGATTAGCCCTTCCTCAGGACAGGTCCAAATCAAGGGACAAAAAAGGCCTAATTTTCGTGCCTTTCGAAAATTCAAGGCAGGTGTGGCATCAACTTCCTCTAAGGCAAAATAAGAGGGAACTTTTGCTTAGTCCAAGGCGGTCTGGAGACAACCGGACCTGGAACAAAGATAAGCAGGTCAAGGAGCCTGCTGCTGCCTCTAAAACAGCATGAGGAACGGACCCCTATCTGGTAACGGATCCTATAGGGGGCAGACTTCATTCTTCGCCCAGGCGTGGGCAAGAGATGCCCAGGATCCCTGGGCATTGGAAATTATACCTCAGAGATATCTTCTGGATTTCAAAGCTTTCCCCCCCAAAAAAGGGGAGTTTTTGCCTTTCACATTTATCTGCAAACCAGATAAAGAAAGAGACATTCTTGCATTGTGTACGTGACCCATTCAGTTCCAATAGAGGAACAGGGACACAGTTTTCCTCAAATCGGTTTGTGGTTCCCAAGGAAAGGAAACCTTCAGACCTATTTTGGATCTAAAAGATCTTAAACAAATTGTTTAGAATTCTATCATTTAAGATGGAAACTATTCGTACCATCTTAACTATGATCCAGGAGAGTCAATAGAGGACTACAATGGATTTGAAGGATGCTTATCCTCACATTACGATGCATAAAGATCACCATCGGTTTTTCAGGTTTGCCTTTCTAGACAGGCATTACCAGTTTGTAGCTCTTTCCTTTGGGTTAACTACAGCCCCTAGAATCTTTATGGAGGTTCTGGGGTCACTTTGGCGGTCCTTAGGCCGCGGGGCATAGAAGTGGCCCCTTATTTAGACGACATCCTGATACAGGCGTCAAACATCCAAGTTGCCAAGTCTCATACGGACGTAGTACTGGCATTTCTGAGATCACATGGGTGGAAAGTGAACAAGGAAAGAGTTCTCTATCCCCAATATCAAGGGTTTCCCTCCTAGGGATTCTGATAGATTTTGTAGAAATTAAAATTTACCTGACGGAGTCCAGGTTGTCAAAGTTTCTAAATTTCTGCCGTGTTCTTCATTCCATCCGCGCCCTTTGGTGGCTCAGTACATGAATGTAATCGGCTTAATGGTAGCGGCAAGGGACATAGTACCGTTTGCACGCCTACATTTCAGACCACTGCAACTATGCATGCTCAGCCAGAGGAACGGGGATTACACAGATTTGTTCTCCTGTTAAATCCGGACCAAGAAACCAGAGATTCTCTTCTCTGGTGACTATCTCGGGTCCATCTGTCCAAGGGTATGACCTTCCGCAGGTCAGATGGGACAATTGTTACAACAGATGCCAGCCTTTTAGGTTGGGATACAGTCTGGAACTCCCTGAAGGCTCAGGGATAGTGGACTCAGGAGGAGACCCTCCTTCTAATGAATATTCTGGAACTGGGAGCGATATTCCATGCTCTTCAGACTTGGCCTCAGTTAGCAACTCTGAGGTACATCATATTTCAGTCGGACAATATCACGACTGTGGCTTACATCAACCATCAAGGGGGAACAGAAGTTCCCTAGCAATGTTAGAAGTCTTAAAATAATTCACTGGACAGAGACTCACTCTTGTCTAAAAGCTGTCCCTATCCCAGGTGTTGAGAACTGGGAGGCAGATTTTCTAAGTCGTCAGACTTTTCATCCGGGGGAGTGGGAATTCCCTCCGGAGGGGTTTGCACAAGATCAAGCAGGAGAGTGCTTTGGTGCTTTTGACAGCGCCTGCGTGGCCACGCAGGACCTGGTATGCAGATCTGGTGGACATGTCATCCTTTCCACCACGGTCTCTGCTTCTGAGACAGGACCCTCTACCTCAGGGTCTTTTCAACCATCTAAATATAACTAATCTGAGATGGACTGCCTGGAGACAGAACGCTTGATGTTATCAAAGCATGGCTTCTCCGAGTCAGTAATTGATACCTTAATACAGGCATAAAAGCCTGTCTCTAGGAAAATTTAACATAAGATATGGTGTAAATATCTTATTGTTATGAATCCAAGGGTTACTCATGGAGTAAAGTCTGGATTCCCAGGATATTATCTTTTCTCCAAGATGATTTTGAGAAAAGGGTTGTCAGCTAGTTCTTTAAAAGGACAGATTTCTACTCTGTCTATTCTTTTGCACAAGCGTCTGGCAGGTATTCTAGACGTTCAGGCATTTGGTCAGGCTTTGGTTAGAACCAAGCCTGTGGTTAAAAATGTTGCTCCGCCATGGAGCTTAAAGCTGGTTCTTAAGGTTCTTCAAGGAGTTCCATTTGAACCTTTTCATTCCATAGATATCAAACTTCTATCTTGGAAAGTTCCTTTTTGGTAGCTATTTCCTCGGCTCATAGAGTCTCCGAGTTATCTGCGTTGCAATGTGATTCTCCTTATCTGGTTCTCCGTACGGATAAGGTAGTCCTGTGTACCAACCTGGGTTTTTACCTAGGGTGGTATCTAACAAGAATATCACTCAAGAGATTGTTGTTCCATTCTTGTATCCTAATCCTTCTTCAAAGAAGGAACGTCTATTACACAATTTGGACGTGGTTCGTGTTTTAAAGTTTTACTTTCAAGCTACTACAGATTTTCATCAAACATTCACCTTGTTTGTTGTCTATTCTGGACAGAGGAGAGGTCAAAGGACTTCAGCAACCTCTCTGTCTTTTTGGTTAAAAAGCATAATTCATTTAGCTTATGAGACTGCTGGACAACAGCCTCCTGAAGGGATTACAGCTCATTCTACTAGAGCTGTGGTTTTCACTTGGGCCTTTTTTAAATGTGGCTTCTGTTGAACAGATTACAAGACGGAGTCTTGGTCTGCGTTTCATACTTTTTCAAATTTAACAAATTTGATACCTTGCTTCTTCGGAGGCTATTTTTGGGAGAAAGGGTTTTTTACAGGCAGTGGTAACTTCCGTTTAAGTACCTGCCTTGTCCCTCCCATCATCCGTGTACTTTAGCTTTGGTATTGGTATCCCATAAGTAATGGATGATCCGTGGACTGGATACACTTAACAAGAGAAAACATAATTTATGCTTACCTGATAAATTTATTTCTCTTGTAGTGTATCCAGTCCACGGCCCGCCCTGTCACTTTAAGGCAGGTAATTTTTCCATTAAACTACAGTCACCACTGCACCCTATGGTTTTCCTTTCTCTGCATGTTTTCGGTCGAATGACTGGTAATGGCAGTTAGGGGAGGAGCTATATAGCAGCTTTGCTGTGGGTGGACTCTTGCAACTTCCTGTTGGGAAGGAGAATATATCCCATAAGTAATGGATGATCCGTGGACTGGATACACTACAAGAGAAATAAATTTATCAGGTAAGCATAAATTATGTTTTTTGCAACGGCAGCCGTGTGAGCCTATGCATTCGGTTGACATCAAAGTGTTGTCCGGGAAGGTTCTTTTTCTATTGGCTATTGCGTCGGCACGCAGAGTTTCGGAAATAGCTGCATTGCAATGTGAGCCTCCTTATCTGGTGTTCCACTCTGATAGGGCTGTCCTACGTACCCGCTTGGGTTTTCTCCCTAAGGTGGTGTCTGATCGTAACATCAATCATGAAATTGTGGTTCCTTCCTAATCCTCCTCCTTCAAAGGAACGTTTACTTCAAGCTACTCATGATTTTAGGCAAACTTCTTCCTTGTTTGTTATCTATTCTGGGAAGCATAAGGGTCTGAAGGCTTCTTCGACTTCCTTATCTTTTTGTTTGAGGAGTGTTATACGCTTATCTTACGAGTCAGCGGGACTTAGATCTCCTCCGAGGATTACGGCTATTCCACTAGAGCGGTGGCTTCCTCTTGGGCCTTTAAAAACGAGGCCTCTATGGATCAGATTTGTAAAGCGGCTACTTGGTCCTCCTTACATACTTTTTCAAAATTCTACAAGTTTGACGTTTTTGCTTTGGCTAAAGCAGATTTTTGGAGACAGGTTTTACAGGCTGTAGTGCCCTCAGATTAGGGTTCCGCCTCTCTTTTACCCCTCCCGTTATCATTCAGTGTGCTCTAGAGCTTGGGTATAATTTTCCCAACAGTAAGGAATGATGCCGTTGACTCTCCACATATTAAGAAGGAAAACATAAATTATGCTTACCTGATAATTTCATTTCCTTCTGTATGAGGAGGGTCCATGGCCCCTGTCCGTATACTCTGATGGGCGGGCCAAAATTAGTTTTTCTCTTCCAGCACCATTTATACCCTGATATTTCTCCTACTGTTCCTTGTTCCCTTTGCAGAATGACTGGGATGTAAGGGAAGTAGGGGGAGTATTTAAGCCTTTGGCTGGGGTGTCTTTGCCTCCTACTGGTGGCCAGGTTCAGTATTTCCCAACAGTAAGGAATGATGAAGGAAATTAAAAAAAAATTTTGTAGAGTAAAAAAACTGATTGTTATTCTATGGTGCACTTTTATAAGCCAAATAGGTATTGATCACGCCATTTTGTAATCCACTGAATAGTAAACTTGTGTTTATTTTCTTACAGAGGAAACCTATCAGCAGTTAGCCAAAGAGACCTTGGAGGAATTAGATTGGTGTCTTGATCAGCTGGAGACTGTACAGACCTATCGTTCAGTCAGTGATATGGCCTCTACCAAGGTAAGAAAGGCTATGTGGCCATTTATTCACTCTTAAAGAGACTTGCAATACCAGAATTTTTGTTGTTTAAAAAGATAGATAATCCCTTTATTACCCTTTCCCCAGTTTTGCATAACCAACACAGTTATAATACTACATGTTTTACCTCTGTAATTACCTTGTTTCTATGCCTCTGCAAACTACCCCTTTTTCTTCTTAAATGGAAAGAGTCCACAGCTGCATTCATTACTTTTGGGAAATAAGAACCTGGCCACCTGGAGGAGGCAAAGACAACCCAGCCAAAGGCTTAAATACTCCTCTCACTCCCCTCATCCCCCAGTCATTCTTTGCCTTTCATCCCAGGAGGTTGGCAGAGAAGTGTCAGAATTTTTAATTTTTGTTTTTTGTCTCTTATGGAGGGTAGTACTCTTCGGCATGGGACAGGAGTTTTAAGTAGTTCTGTCAGTCTCTCAGTGAGGGCTTGGATGAAAGTTAAAGTCCGGAGATGCAGGGAGAGTCTTTCTGCAAAACCATCCTGACTCGGCGTAGATTCCGGTAAGATCGTTTCATTTTACTTTATTTATCAATGTACTGTAATGTAAATGTTTTCCCGAGAGGCTACCACCTTGCGGGTCTAACTTATCATAAGGGTCTCAGTGAGTCTCTTGTAGTATCTTGGAATCGAGGGTTAATATCTCCTGAGGGGGGTTATTGAACGGGGGGGTTTATAATCATGTTTGTTATGTGATTCAACCTGCTTTTGTGTGATGTTTATGGGCTCGGGGTTTGGAACATTGAGGCCTTTGGAAGTGACATGGCCTTTTAGTTGGGCGCGCTTTTTTGGACTGTACGGTTCACCTTGTGTTCGGACTTGGTTATGTTCCGTTTTCCATTTCCGCATTCCCGACCGTGTAGCAAAGGAAATTTTCTAGTCCGCAGGGGGCTGGTCATAGGGGGTGGTGAGTGCCCCAGCCATTGGGGGTGTCAGGTGCCGTTTTTGTTTTTACTACTTTAGTCCATATTTATATATCCTCAATCCAGTTATGGTGGATTCTGATGCTGAGACTGTGCTAATTTCAGATTCAGTTACGGAGGATTCTAATACTAAGGATTCTGATGCTGAGACTGTGCTAATTTCAGATTCAGTTACGGAGGATTCTAATACTAAGACTACATTGAGGCCTTTGGAAGTGACATGGCCTTTTAGTTGGGCGCGCTTTTTTGGACTGTACGGTTCACCTTGTGTTCGGACTTGGTTATGTTCCGTTTTCCATTTCCGCATTCCCGACCGTGTAGCAAAGGAAATTTTCTAGTCCGCAGGGGGCTGGTCATAGGGGGTGGTGAGTGCCCCAGCCATTGGGGGTGTCAGGTGCCGTTTTTGTTTTTACTACTTTAGTCCATATTTATATATCCTCAATCCAGTTATGGTGGATTCTGATGCTGAGACTGTGCTAATTTCAGATTCAGTTACGGAGGATTCTAATACTAAGACTATTTTGATTTCAGATTCTGTGTCCGGTGACGAATCCGGATTGGCCTCGTTGACACATGTCAACCAGTTTTGTTCCATATGCCATTTCAGAGCGCCTGGTTCCTCGGGCTCAGGGAATCAAGGGACTGCTGAGCCATGCCCCTCTGGGGGTCCTGTCCTCCGAGAGGTGAGTTCCCTACCAATTCATACTTCTACACATGCGGGTGACCCAGTTTCCGATTCCTCCATGAGGGGTGGCGTGTTCCCCCCAGAGGTTGCAGCACGTTTTCGCTTCCACATTATGTTGGCGATTGTTCGTCTGCAGAGTCCAGGCATTTATTTGAGAATGTGCTCTTGCCCTATTGTCCCGGGCCTTCCGCCTTGGGGAGGACCTCTACAGATCCCCGCGGGTGTAACTGTGTTGTTGTGCCTTTCGGTACAGGATTGCGCACCTTCGCGTATTGCTCAGACATGTTTTTCAGTTATTGAATGACCCTATCGTTACCGGATACAGGGATTTTCAGTCTGCTAATTTGAATGGTGCACCTCATTAGTCATGTGGGGATGAAGTAATCTCTTGATTGTTTGAGATCTTTCCTAGTGTTGAAAGATGGGGCTCCGTTTGGCTGGTCCTGTGGGTAGGCCTGTGTCTTTTTGGGCATTAAACTCCGGGTTGCGTTGTATTTTATTTATATCCAATGGGATGTCTTTTATTTGTTTTTGTTTCCTTCGGGAACCTTCTGGTATTGATACTCTATTACTTCTTCGGAAGTTGTTTTGGACATGTTAGTCCCATGTTAAAAATGTCTGTTTTCTGTTTTTTTCCCCTATGAGGGAGAATTTATGCAGCTTGCCGGTTAGGACCCTAGGTGCAGGCTGGTCCTGTCGGGTTCGTTCAGTCTTGCGGCTATTGAGACACGTTGCGCTGTTCTGCTCGGCTGGTTCAGTAGAAGCCCAGAGTGCTTAGGTTATCATTGTTTTTCATGTTCAACTAAGTATTCGAGAGGACCTGTGGGTCCGTAAGGTGGGAAGGATTGATTCAGTCCTTATAACCTTCAGTCATAGATGGCCGGGCAGGGGAGTTATCCGCTGCGTCACTCTATCTGACATCTGATTTCATCAGAACTTACAGTTTTCCATGTGGTAGAGGGTTGAAGGGCTTAATGCCCCTTATAGCAGTTGAGCGGTTTGGCTTTCATTTTTAGGACTCTGGATTGTCCTTTTGGGCTTGATCCAACAGCTTGTACAGGATAGCTGTCTAGCATGCAGAAGGTTTTCAGTTTGAACCCAGTTGCAGGTCTTGACACCTTGCAGGTGTATGCATAAGCTGTTTGTAGTGTATCTAGATGCAGCTCTTACTCTTTGACGTGTACTGTCTGTCTGAGTTATAAGAGACCTTTGTGTCTTCTTCCATTGTCTCTGGGTGAGTTGGAACTCCTTTTAGGGATCTGTGTTTCCGGGTGATGGTTGTTCCCTGAGGGGACTTTGTTTAGCTCAGGGTTTTCCGGAGCTGGGTAGGCTTTGTGCCTTTCTCTTCCTTGTGTCCTCTGCTTGTGCGGAGGTGATAGGGAGACTTGTCCTGCTAGTAGGATTTTTTTTACCTCGAGGTATCCCTTGGTTGTCCTGAGGCTCTGAGAAGTATCTTCATACGACTTCTAGCCTCTCTCCTTGGAGCGTTGGACTTTAGCTAGGGGTGGTTCCTTCCTTTGGTCGGGGCTTTCAAGTTCTTCTCGCTATCCGGATTCTCTGGATATGCATCCATACCCTTGTGTCTGGCTTTTTGGCCAGTTGGGGTGTTTAGTTCTAGGGTAAGGTTTGCCTGAACTATTAGGTGCCCAGACCTGTTTTTCTCCCTGAGACTTCCGGTTGCTGAAGCTTCGATTGGCCTTTTTCCTGACCCAGTCTTGGGTGATTTTGGAATCTTGGATCTCAGGGCTGATCGGGGGGTTCCATGGTAGTGGAACTTGGGCTATGTCCTTGCTTCATCTACCTAACCTTGTCATGGTTGGCCAGGTTTTCGGAGTATTTTTTACTCTTTGCCGCAAAGTAGCCCATTTCCTCTGGTGGTTAGCCGTGTGGCTTGAGCCTCAAGGGTGGTTGGTTCATACCCAGCTGCTGGCGTTGGATGTCCAATTTCTGGTGGCCTTAGGATTGCATTCCCCTGGTTAGCTTGCCAGTGTTCCCGTGGATTCCTCTGCAGGCGAATGGGTTGGCTGTGCCTCTGCTTGGCAAGCTACTTGTAGGGGGGGGGTCCTTTTCTAGGACATCTGTGTTGGGAATTTCTCTTCCCATTAGCCGGTGACTTTGGACCTTGAGGACAGTTGTTGCCCTTCCGGCATCATCCCTTTTCTTTAGGGGATATTCTCCTCCCTATGGATATAGAGTCCTTGCTTGGGGCTTCTCCTGGATGGGAGGCGGAAAGGTGGGATTGGTTCCCCCTGGGGTCTTGCTGGCTCCAAGCAGACTTGTTGGGTCTTTATTTTGATATATCCTTAGGTCTATGGTTTTGTTGTCTGTTTTCAGAGTTGGATTGTACTTGTACTCTGTGGGGATGGCTGTGCTATCCTTACGCTTGTTCCTGTACCTGTTTCGGGATTCTTTTGTTCCCCTGTCTTGGATCCCTGAGGCTAGGTTGGTCCAGCTGGGTGTGGGTCTACAGGTCAGGATGGCTGAGCGGTCTAAGGAGCTGCGTTTGGGTCACAGTCTCCTCTAGATGTGTGAGCTTTGTTGAGTCTATCCTATTAGCTTAGTCTGCTAGGGTATAGATTTTCCTTTCAACTTGCTCCATTGATTTCAGAAGAGGGTTTACTCTTCCTTCGGGTTCTGAGGGTATACTTTCCTTCTCGGGGGGCCTCGATTGTGGTTTTGTGTTCCTCTTTTTAGGGACCTGTGTGTAGGTCCAGTGACTTAGGTTGCCTGGAGCGTGCCCTCTGTCTGGGGGTTGCTTTTGCGGTCTGTTTCTTGCTTGACTGCTTCTTTCTCGCAAGTACCCTCTGTATCGTCCTGTTATGGACTCTGTGTTCTCAAACTTGGGGTTTTTACACCTGGGTGTATTACACACTTTTTCATGGTCGAATGCTTTGGTATTCTATGGTCAGATACAAGAAGGACTTTGCCTCTTCAGTTGTATTCTGTGCTTGCAGGATGTTGGAGAGACGTCTGTTCTGTCTCTGTGCCCAGTCTTATCCCGGGTTTCGCTTGGTATAGGTGTGGCCTCCTTTCCCTGTTGGGCTCCTTTGGGTCTCTGTGAGCTGGGCTCACTCGTGGAGGTGTTCTTTTTTGTATTAGGGGACCTTTCGGTTTCCTTGGTTCTTCTTTGCCTTGTTCCCTTGGGGGTTTCCGCTGGTGTCTTCTTTATTTGTGGAGATGAGCGGTGGGGGACCATTTTTTGGGCGACGGTGTCTCCTGGAGGACTGTTGGCTCAGTCGAGTCCATTTGCGGTCTCTAGTTTGGCTTCTGGACTAACTGCGAGTCATTGTCATTGGGGCTTTTCCTCTTAATGTTTTCTTTGTTTGGGACGAAGCAGGGTTTTTTATTGGGTAGCGGTTCAGGCCTCGTGCCCTCACTAGGGGCTACCTATTGTACCCTCCCGTCTTGGCATTCAGTGCCCTCTATAGCTTGGGTATTGTTTTCCCAAAAGTAACAAATGCAGCTGTGGACTCTTTCCATTTAAAAAGAAAAACATAAATTATGCTTACCTGATAATTTCCTCTTCTGATGGAAAGAGTCCACAGCTCCCCACCCGTAATTTTATATGGGGCGTCCTTATATTCTTCTGGCACCTTTCACCCTGATATTTCTTCTACTGTTCCTTGTTCCTCGGCAGAATGACTGGGGGATGAGGGGAGTGGGAGGAGTATTTAAGCCTTTGGCTGGGTTGTCTTTGCCTCCCCCTGGTGGCCAGGTTCTTATTTTCCAAAAGTAATTAATGCAGCTGTGGACTCTTTCTATCAGGAAAGGAAATTATCAGGTAAGCATAATTTATGTTATTTCAGTTCTTTTGACAGACTTGCATTTTAGCCATTCAGTGCTGACTCCTAGGTAACTTGACATGCGTGAGCTCGTTGTTACCTATATGACACACACATGAACTAACGCCCTCTAGTGGTGAAAAACTGTCAAAATGCATTCAGATTAGAGGCGACATTCAAGGTCTAAGAAATTATCTTATGAGCCTACCTAGGTTTAGCTTTTAACTAAGAATAACAAGTGAACAAAGCAAAATTGGTGATAAGTAAATTGGAAAGTTATTTAAAATGACATGCCCTATTTGAATCATGAAAATTTATTTTGGACTTGACTGTCCCTTTAAAACTCATTCAATTTTTTGTGACCACTGGGATTTTGTGGCTTGTATATGTTTTATGTATAACTGATATTGCATACATTTTTGAATTTGTGAATTCTTCCTCAAAGTAACTTATATGGATGTTGTTGAAACATAGCACTGCCCTCTATTCATAATGTGGTTTTCTGATGAAAAGTGAACCCTGAGAGCTTATGGTATTGTGGGATATGAAAACATTTATAGTTTTGTTACATTTTATTCCTAAAAAAAATATATCACTTATTAGGGTCATCTGTCGTTTCCTTTATCTTATTATACAAAGATCTTAGGTGAGAAATCTATTATTCTGATGCTGGAAACAAGGTTTTAAAGCACAGAAAGATGTATTACAATAATGTGAATAAGGATATGCAAATAGACAATGTCAATTTTTTATAATTTACTAAAACATTTTTGTAAATGTTTATGAAGATGTAAATGCAGATTATTATCCATTCCTTTATTTTTCATCACAAAATGACTGTAAAATGTCTGTAAAATGTCTGCTACATCATATGGCCCAATGACCTAAACTCTGCAAGATAGAATGTAAAAGGCCTTACTCTCAGGGAGATGACTCCTATAGAAAGTAAAGTGCTTTGCAACGTTATTTGTAGCTTTGTTATACAATGTTGCAAAACACTACTGCCATTGAGTACTAAAGACATGTGCACACTCCTGAGCCCTACCTAGGTTTACTCATCAATAAAGATACCAAGAGAACAAAGCAAATTTGATAACAGGAGTAAATTGGATAGTTGTTTAAAATTGCAGTTGAATTGGGACTTTATTGTACCTTTAAAGGGACACTGAACCCAATTTTTTTGTTTCGTGATTCAGATAGAGCATGCCATTTTAAGCAACTTTCTAATTTATTCCTATTATCAAATTTTCTTCATTCTCTTGGTATCTTTATTTGAAAAGAAAGAATGCTGAACAACTTGGGTTGTTCTTGCTAATTGGTGGATAAATTCACCCACCAATAAACAAGTGCTGTCCAGTCTGAACCAACAATTGGCTGGCTCATTAGCTTAGATGCCTTCTTTTTCAAATAAAGATAGCAAGAGAATGAAGAAAAATTGATAATAGGAGTAAATTAGAAAGTTGCTTAAAATTGCATGCTCTATCAAAATCCCGAAAAAAAAATTTTTGGGTTCAGTGTCCCTTTAAGTACAAGGAACACAGCTTTGTGAAACACACTCTTCTCAGGCAACAGCAAACAAAAAAAAACTAGAAAAGTGGATTTTTTTTTCTCTCAAAATGAAGCTTCTACCACTACTGCTTGATATTAGTAAACATCCACTGATTTCACAAATAAAAATCATAGACCGAAATTGATACATTATACAATGAGAACAATCTCATTAAAGGGACACTGAACCCAAATTTTTTCTTTCATGATTCAGATAGAGCATGAAATTTTAAACCACTTTCTAATTTATTTCTATTATCAATTTTTCTTCGTTCTCTTGCTAACTTTATTTTAAAAAGAAGATATCTAAGCTTTTTTTAAAATTCAGAACTATGGACAGCACTTTTTATTGATAGATGAGTTTATCCACCAATCAGCAAGAACAACCCAGGTTGATCACCAAAAATGGGCCGGCATCTAAACTTACTTTCTTGCATTTCAAATAAAGATACCAAGAGAATGAAGAAAATTTGATAATAGTAGTAAATTATAAAGTTGTATAAAATGTCATGCTCTATCTGAATCACGAAAGAAAAATTTTGGGTACAGTGTCCCTTTAAGCTAACATGACACTTAAAAACTTGCATAGTTCTTAATTTTTTTTTAAGGAATTAAGTTATTGTTCATATTACAATGGTCTCATTTACTGTGAGGCTGTTCCAATCCACCTGTCTGCGTCCCTTTAAACTTCTTGCAGAATACAATGAACATTTACACTTATACGCTCTATTAGCCTCTTTCAGCTATAGGAAGAAATTTAGAGAGTTTGAGGCCTAAATAACCCCCTCTGGTTGTCCTGGGAATTAAAAGAAAGATGTTGGTTAAGCAGTAAATCAAGTAAAACCCATCATTGAGTGCTTAAAGGGACAGTAAAGCCAAACAAATTTCTATCATGCAAATGAAAGAAATATGTTTTCATGAATATTTTTGTTGTTAAAGTAGTTTAAATCTTATCTGAAATAAGCAGGTATCTCATGTTTCTGAACAATAGATAATAAAATACATATTGCTCATAGCTGCCTAGGAAGACCTGAACATGTCTCAGCAAACGTAAATAAAAAAAGTTTTATTGAGCATGAAAACCCATTAAAAAAAACTACTTTAATTTAGATTTTAAAAAAAGCTTCCAGATTACTTTCAAATAATTAATTATTTTGCTAGCAGATATTAATGACTTATGCACTTTAATTCAAAGGATGCTGGACATATTCTTATTAAATTATTATTGTTAATCTTACAGTAGTGATGATTTAATGTTGGGAATCTGAGTGACACTGTGCTCTGATTGGCAGATCTCTAGGTCAGTACTTTCCAAACTGTGTGTCGGGACACATTAGTGTGTCGGCAGGTGGGTCCCTGCTTCAGCACAAATTTTTTTTTATTTAATTTTTTTTTTTTGGTTTCCTACTTTCCGCCTGCTTGCTACGCATATCACATGGTTGACTCGTGATTGATACCTAGTGGGTCACAGATCATCTTAACCTATTGGCGCAGCTCAGTGGGAACTGAAACTATTCCCATTGGCGGCTTTGGTGGCACATTGGCTCCTGACTGCACGTGTAGTGTCCTCAATCGGCTTGTGACTGCACGTGTAGTCAGTGAGTGGGATAGCAGTGTGTTTGCAGCATGGGAAGTATTCAGTGCAACTCGCAGAGCTCTGAGGGCGGCAGCTTAAAGTGCCAGTAAACCCACAAAATAATGCTATATAATTCTGCACATAGTGCAGAATTATATAACATCAGCTTAGCGCAAACTTTGTACCTTCAAAGATTAAAGTGAAAAAATGCTACGAAATTTACTTTCACAGTACGCCGCTCCTGGCTGTACTGAGCTGGTCTGTTTGTTTCCTGCATCGGGCACGCTGTCTATTCACAGCCAGCCCGATCGCGCCATTAAACTCAATGTAACTCGCTCCCGCTCTGGTCTGGTAGCAGGAGCGAGTTACATTGAGTTTAATGGAGCGATCGAGCCAGCTGTGAATAGACAGCGTGCCCGATGCAGGAAACAAACAGACCCGCTCAGTAGAGCCAGGAACGGCGTACTGTGAAAGTAAATTTCGTAGCATTTTTTCACTTTAATCTTTTAAGGTACAAAGTTTGCGCTAAGCTGATGTTATATAATTCTGCACTATGTGCAGAATTATATAGCATTATTTTGTGGGTTTACTGGCACTTTAAACGCTGAGCTGAAGTCAGAAATCAAAGTGGTTTTTTTCTCCAACATAGGTGTGTCCGGTCCACGGCGTCATCCTTACTTGTGGGATATTCTCTTCCCCAACAGGAAATGGCAAAGAGCCCAGCAAAGCTGGTCACATGATCCCTCCTAGGCTCCGCCTACCCCAGTCATTCTCTTTGCCGTTGTACAGGCAACATCTCCACGGAGATGGCTTAGAGTTTTTTAGTGTTTAACTGTAGTTTTTATTATTCAATCAAGAGTTTTTTATTTTAAAATAGTGCTGGTATGTACTATTTACTCAGAAACAGAAAAGAGATGAAGATTTCTGTTTGTATGAGGAAAATGATTTTAGCAACCGTTACTAAAATCCATGGCTGTTCCACACAGGACTGTTGAGAGGAATTAACTTCAGTTGGGGGAACAGTGAGCAGTCTCTTGCTGCTTGAGGTATGACACATTCTAACAAGACGATGTAATGCTGGAAGCTGTCATTTTCCCTATGGGATCCGGTAAGCCATGTTTATTAAGATAGTAAATAAGGGCTTCACAAGGGCTTATTAAGACTGTAGACTTTTTCTGGGCTAAATCGATTCATTATTAACACATATTTAGCCTTGAGGAATCATTTAATCTGGGTATTTTGATAAGATTATATCGGCAGGCACTGTTTTAGACACCTTATTCTTAGGGGCTTTCCCAAATCATAGGCAGAGCCTCATTTTCGCGCCGGTGTTGCGCACTTGTTTTTGAGAGGCATGACATGCAGTCGCATGTGTGAGGAGCTCTGATACATAGAAAAGACTTTCTGAAGGCGTCATTTGGTATCGTATTCCCCTTTGGGCTTGGTTGGGTCTCAGCAAAGCAGATACCAGGGACTGTAAAGGGGTTAAAGTTAAAAACGGCTCCGGTTCCGTTATTTTAAGGGTTAAAGCTTCCAAATTTGGTGTGCAATACTTTTAAGGCTTTAAGACACTGTGGTGAAATTTTGGTGAATTTTGAACAATTCCTTCATATTTTTTCGCAATTGCAGTAATAAAGTGTGTTCAGTTTAAAATTTAAAGTGACAGTAACGGTTTTATTTTAAAACGTTTTTTGTACTTTGTTATCAAGTTTATGCCTGTTTAACATGTCTGAACTACCAGATAGACTGTGTTCTGAATGTGGGGAAGCCAGAGTTCCTTCTCATTTAAATAAATGTGATTTATGTGACAATGACAATGATGCCCAAGATGATTCCTCAAGTGAGGGGAGTAAGCATGGTACTGCATCATTCCCTCCTTCGTCTACACGAGTCTTGCCCACTCAGGAGGCCCCTAGTACATCTAGCGCGCCAATACTCCTTACTATGCAACAATTAACGGCTGTAATGGATAATTCTGTCAAAAACATTTTAGCCAAAATGCACACTTATCAGCGTAAGCGCGACTGCTCTGTTTTAGATACTGAAGAGCATGACGACGCTGATAATAATGGTTCTGAAGGGCCCCTAAACCTGTCTGATGGGGCCAGGGAGGTTTTGTCTGAGGGAGAAATTACTGATTCAGGGAACATTTCTCAACAAGCTGAACCTGATGTGATTACGTTTAAATTTAAGTTGGAACATCTCCGCATTCTGCTTAAGGAGGTATTATCCACTCTGGATGATTGTGACAAGTTGGTCATCCCGGAGAAACTATGTAAAATGGACAAGTTCCTAGAGGTCCCGGGGCTCCCAGAAGCTTTTCCTATACCCAAGCGGGTGGCGGACATTGTAAATAAAGAATGGGAAAGGCCCGGTATTCCTTTCGTCCCTCCCCCCATATTTAAAAAATTGTTTCCTATGGTCGACCCCAGAAAGGACTTATGGCAGACAGTCCCCAAGGTCGAGGGAGCGGTTTCCACTTTAAACAAACGCACCACTATACCCATAGAAGATAGTTGTGCTTTCAAAGATCCTATGGATAAAAAATTAGAAGGTTTACTTAAAAAGATGTTTGTTCAGCAGGGTTACCTTCTACAACCAATTTCATGCATTGTCCCTGTCGCTACAGCCGCGTGTTTCTGGTTCGATGAGCTGGTAAAGGCGGTCGATAGTGATTCTCCTCCTTATGAGGAGATTATGGACAGAATCAATGCTCTCAAATTGGCTAATTCTTTCACCCTAGACGCCACTTTGCAATTGGCTAGGTTAGCGGCTAAGAATTCTGGGTTTGCTATTGTGGCGCGCAGAGCGCTTTGGTTGAAATCTTGGTCAGCTGATGCGTCTTCCAAGAACAAGCTACTTAACATTCCTTTCAAGGGGAAAACGCTGTTTGGCCCTGACTTGAAAGAGATTATCTCTGATATCACTGGGGGTAAGGGCCACGCCCTTCCTCAGGATCGGCCTTTCAAGGCCAAAAATAAACCTAATTTTCGTCCCTTCCGTAGAAACGGACCAGCCCAAAGTGCTACGTCCTCTAAGCAAGAGGGTAATACTTCTCAAGCCAAGCCAGCTTGGAGACCAATGCAAGGCTGGAACAAGGGAAAGCAGGCCAAGAAACCTGCCACTGCTACCAAGACAGCATGAAATGTTGGCCCCCGATCCGGGACCGGATCTGGTGGGGGGCAGACTCTCTCTCTTCGCTCAGGCTTGGGCAAGAGATGTTCTGGATCCTTGGGCGCTAGAAATAGTCTCCCAAGGTTATCTTCTGGAATTCAAGGGGCTTCCCCCAAGGGGGAGGTTCCACAGGTCTCAGTTGTCTTCAGACCACATAAAAAGACAGGCATTCTTACGTTGTGTAGAAGACCTGTTAAAAATGGGAGTGATTCATCCTGTTCCATTAGGAGAACAAGGGATGGGGTTCTACTCCAATCTGTTCATAGTTCCCAAAAAAGAGGGAACGTTCAGACCAATCTTAGATCTCAAGATCTTAAACAAGTTTCTCAAGGTTCCATCGTTCAAAATGGAAACCATTCGAACAATTCTTCCTTCCATCCAGGAAGGTCAATTCATGACCACGGTGGATTTAAAGGATGCGTATCTACATATTCCTATCCACAAGGAACATCATCGGTTCCTAAGGTTCGCATTCCTGGACAAGCATTACCAGTTCGTGGCGCTTCCTTTCGGATTAGCCACTGCTCCAAGGATTTTCACAAAGGTACTAGGGTCCCTTCTAGCGGTGCTAAGACCAAGGGGCATTGCTGTAGTACCTTACTTGGACGACATTCTGATTCAAGCGTCGTCCCTTCCTCAAGCAAAGGCTCACACGGACATCGTCCTGGCCTTTCTCAGATCTCATGGATGGAAAGTGAACGTGGAAAAGAGTTCTCTATCTCCGTCAACAAGGGTTCCCTTCTTGGGAACAATAATAGACTCCTTAGAAATGAGGATTTTTCTGACAGAGGCCAGAAAAACAAAACTTCTAGACTCTTGTCGGATACTTCATTCCGTTCCTCTTCCTTCCATAGCGCAGTGCATGGAAGTGATAGGTTTGATGGTAGCGGCAATGGACATAGTTCCTTTTGCGCGCATTCATCTAAGACCATTACAACTTGCTCAGTCAGTGGAATGGGGACTATACAAACTTGTCTCCGAGGATACAAGTAAATCAGAGGACCAGAGACTCACTCCGTTGGTGGCTGTCCCTGGACAACCTGTCACAAGGGATGACCTTCCGCAGACCAGAGTGGGTCATTGTCACGACCGACGCCAGTCTGATGGGCTGGGGCGCGGTCTGGGGATCCCTGAAAGCTCAGGGTCTTTGGTCTCGGGAAGAATCTCTTCTACCGATAAATATTCTGGAACTGAGAGCGATATTCAATGCTCTCAAGGCTTGGCCTCAGCTAGCGAGGGCCAAGTTCATACGGTTTCAATCAGACAACATGACAACTGTTGCGTACATCAACCATCAGGGGGGAACAAGGAGTTCCCTGGCGATGGAAGAAGTGACCAAAATCATTCTATGGGCGGAGTCTCACTCCTGCCACCTGTCTGCTATCCACATCCCAGGAGTGGAAAATTGGGAAGCGGATTTTCTGAGTCGTCAGACATTGCATCCGGGGGAGTGGGAACTCCATCCGGAAATCTTTGCCCAAGTCACTCAACTGTGGGGCATTCCAGACATGGATCTGATGGCCTCTCGTCAGAACTTCAAAGTTCCTTGCTACGGGTCCAGATCCAGGGATCCCAAGGCGGCTCTAGTGGATGCACTAGTAGCACCTTGGACCTTCAAACTAGCTTATGTATTCCCGCCGTTTCCTCTCATCCCCAGGCTGGTAGCCAGGATCAATCAGGAAAGGGCGTCGGTGATCTTGATAGCTCCTGCGTGGCCACGCAGGACTTGGTATGCAGATCTGGTGAATATGTCATCGGCTCCACCATGGAAGCTACCTTTGAGACGAGACCTTCTTGTTCAAGGTCCGTTCGAACATCCGAATCTGGTCTCACTCCAGCTGACTGCTTGGAGATTGAACGCTTGATCTTATCGAAGCGAGGGTTCTCAGATTCTGTTATCGATACTCTTGTTCAGGCCAGAAAGCCTGTAACTAGAAAGATTTACCACAAAATTTGGATTCCCTTGGGACAAGGTTAAGATTCCTAAGATTCTATCCTTCCTTCAAGAAGGATTGGAAAAAGGATTATCTGCAAGTTCCCTGAAGGGACAGATTTCTGCCTTGTCTGTGTTACTTCACAAAAAGCTGGCAGCTGTGCCAGATGTTCAAGCCTTTGTTCAGGCTCTGGTTAGAATCAAGCCTGTTTACAAACCTTTGACTCCTCCTTGGAGTCTCAACTTAGTTCTTTCAGTTCTTCAGGGGGTTCCGTTTGAACCCTTACATTCCGTTGATATTAAGTTATTGTCTTGGAAAGTTTTGTTTTTGGTTGCAATTTCTTCTGCTAGAAGAGTTTCAGAATTATCTGCTCTGCAGTGTTCTCCTCCTTATCTGGTGTTCCATGCAGATAAGGTGGTTTTTCGTACTAAACCTGGTTTTCTTCCAAAAGTTGTTTCTAACAAAAACATTAACCAGGAGATTATCGTACCTTCTCTGTGTCCGAAACCAGTTTCGAAGAAGGAACGTTTGTTGCACAATTTGGATGTTGTTCGCGCTCTAAAATTCTATTTAGATGCTACAAAGGATTTTAGACAAACATCTTCCTTGTTTGTTGTTTATTCCGGTAAAAGGAGAGGTCAAAAAGCAACTTCTACCTCTCTTTCTTTTTGGATTAAAAGCATCATCAGATTGGCTTACGAGACTGCCGGACGGCAGCCTCCCGAAAGAATCACAGCTCATTCCACTAGGGCTGTGGCTTCCACATGGGCCTTCAAGAACGAGGCTTCTGTTGATCAGATATGTAGGGCAGCGACTTGGTCTTCACTGCACACTTTTACCAAATTTTACAAGTTTGATACTTTTGCTTCTTCTGAGGCTATTTTTGGGAGAAAGGTTTTGCAAGCCGTGGTGCCTTCCATCTAGGTGACCTGATTTGCTCCCTCCCATCATCCGTGTCCTAAAGCTTTGGTATTGGTTCCCACAAGTAAGGATGACGCCGTGGACCGGACACACCTATGTTGGAGAAAACAGAATTTATGTTTACCTGATAAATTACTTTCTCCAACGGTGTGTCCGGTCCACGGCCCGCCCTGGTTTTTTAATCAGGTCTGATAATTTATTTTCTTTAACTACAGTCACCACGGTATCATATGGTTTCTCCTATGCAAATATTCCTCCTTAACGTCGGTCGAATGACTGGGGTAGGCGGAGCCTAGGAGGGATCATGTGACCAGCTTTGCTGGGCTCTTTGCCATTTCCTGTTGGGGAAGAGAATATCCCACAAGTAAGGATGACGCCGTGGACCGGACACACCGTTGGAGAAAGTAATTTATCAGGTAAACATAAATTCTGTTTTTTTGCAGCTAGCTCCCAGTAGTGCATTGCTGCTCCTGCTCTTCATATATGGATAGGAAGTTGAAGCTTAAAAATGCTTGATGATGTAATGCAAGTGTCTTTATCTAATATTACACCAAATATTCAGAAGTATTCTTGCACATACTTACTGTTACTTGTAAATACATTTTGTTATTATATAATTTATGTATGTGTCCGTATCTCTTAAATCAAGTTAGTTTAACCTCCTGTTTGCTACTGAATTACTGTGTCACAAAATGATGTAGGTCTAAAAAGTGTGTCACCAGCATGAAAAGTTTGGAAAGCTCTGCTCTAGTTGATTAAATTTATTATTTGTTGTCTGACTGATTGATACATAGATCTGATATTGGTTATGTGTTGCTTTGATCTGTAATGCAGTTGGTTGATCTCTTTTTGTTTATATTGGGTCTCTTGTGTTGTGATAGTCTAGCTTCCAGGTGATGGGTTACATGTCATTTGGTATGATCACTGATTGGTCACTTTGGGATGTGATGAAGGATTTTGTGCAATGGATAGCACCCAGGCCAGGATTCAAGGATATCTTTCCGAACGCAAAATAACTAACCTTATTTATCTCATCTATGTAAAAAGCAACAAGAATTCCTGAAACCTAGAATAGTTGTACATCTCAACCGTGGGGGGTTGAAAGTTCCTTTTCTAGATGATGATATAATGATGATATAGGTTTGCAATTAAAAATCTTAAGATGGTATCTGTGGTATTATTGTCTTTAGATCAGTGGTGGGCAGACAGGAGAGTCTGGCATGCATGATTAAATGAATTGTATCCATGGACAGCGCTGCGGAATATGTTGGCGCTTCATAAATACAGTATAATAATAATAATAATGAAGATTTATGAAGTTTCTGAGGCAACCACTGTTCTTTTTTTCTGGAAAATGATATGATCTCCCATTTATATCGCCAGATCACACTTTACATAAAGAAATTGCAATACTTTTGCTGTGGATCCAGCATAGAAGTTAGATGCACTGTGCAACTGATTTTATGAAATGAGGCTGCAAATATGGTTTTGAGGGGAAATTAGCTGTGATTGCTGTAGATGATAGTACAAGTTGGGCACTTGGTATATGGTGAGGTTATGATTAGTCTGTACAGGTCTGGTAAAGGAGAACTTATGTGTCTGACGTAACTTATACGACTTTTTTTGGGTGGACTAGTAAATTTTCACTCTAACAGGTAAATAGAAGTATAAAATAGTAAGATAATCAAGTCTCATTCTTACAGCTTCTGCACTTATTTCTGGAAGCCAAGACTTCTTCAGATTTTCAGTACAGGTATAGCCCGCTCATACAGCAGGTTAGGGACCGGAGCCCCGCTGTAAAGTGAAAACCGCCTTAACCCCTTAATGACAACTGACGTACCAGGTACGTCATGCAAAAACAACCAGTTAATGATAATAGACGTATCTGGTACGTCAGTTGTCTAACAGAGTACTGGAAGCGATCACAATCGCTTCCAGCAGCTCTCAGGGTATTGCAGTGATGCCTCCATATGGAGGCATCCTGCAATACCTTTTTAGAAGACTTCGATGCAGAGAGAGCCACTCTGTGGCCCTCTCTGCACCGGTAGCGATGGTGCCATTCGTTGGTGGGTGGGAGCGTAACAGGGAGGCGGGTGGGCGGCCCATCGCTACCCGGCATCCGGTTCCTGTAAGTGCAATGTGCACACGGGGGGCGTGCATGCGCGTGCGTGTGTGCGCGCGCATATGAGCGCGCATTAGCTGGCCACTGACACCAATGAGGAGGGAAGAGGGGGTAAAAAAGATTTTAAAAAAATAAATATATAAGGATCTGGGAGGGGGAGGGGATGGGGGTATTGTGGGGGGCTGCTACACTACAGAAAACATTAAGAATTGCAAAAAGAGAAACAAATACTTTTGTTTTTGGGGCAAATTGGGTACTGGCAGACAGCTGCCAGTACTCAAGATGGCGGCAATTAGGTAGGGGAGAGGGTTAGAGAGCTGGGGGGGGGGGGGTCATGGAGGTTGGGGCTAAGGCAGGGGTCCATCACAGCTAAAATATTTTATTTTTTTTATTTAAAAAAAAAAAAACTCCTTTTATTTAGTACTGGCAGACTTTCTGCCAGTACTTAAGATGGCAGGGACAATTGTGGGGTGGGGGAGGGAAGAGAGCTGTTTGGGAGGGATCAGGGGGTGGGATGTGTCAGGTGGGAGGCTGATCTCTACCCTAAAGCTAAAATTAACCCTGCAAGCTCCCTACAACCTACCTAATTAACCCCTTCACTGCTGGGCATAATTTACGTGTGGTGCGCAGCGGCCTTCTAATTACCAAAAAGCAATGCCAAAGCCATATAAGTCTGCTATTTCTGAACAAAGGGGATCCCAAAGAAGATTTTACAACAATTTGTGCCATAATAGCACAAGCTGTTTGTAAATACTTTCAGTGAGAAACCTAAAATTGTGAAACATGAAAAAAAAAATTGTTATTTGCTCGCATTTGGCGGTGAAATGGTGGCATGAAATATATCAAAATGGGCCTAGATCAATACTTGGGGTTGTCTACTACACTACCCTAAAGCTAAAATTAACCCTGCAAGCTCCCTACAACCTACCTAATTAACCCCTTCACTGCTGGGCATAATTTACGTGTGGTGCGCAGCAGCATTTAGCAGCCTTCTAATTACCAAAAAGCAACCCCAAAGCCATATAAGTCTGCTATTTCTGAACAAAGGGGATCCCAAAGAAGCATTTACAACCATTTGTGCCTTAATTGCAGAAGCTGTTTGTAAATAATTTCAGTGGGAAACCTAAAGTTTGTGACAAAATTTGTGAAAAAGTTAACTTTTTTTTTTTTATCGCATTTGGCGGTGAAATGGTGGCATGAAATATACCAAAATGAACCTAGATCAATACTTTGGGATGTCTTCTAAAAAAAATATACACATGTCAAGGGTTATTCAGGTTTTCCTGACAGATATCAGGGTTCCAATGTAACTAGCGCTAATTTTGAAAAAAAGTGGTTTGGAAATAGCAAAGTGCTACTTGTATTTATTACCCTATAACTTGCAAAAAAAAGTAAAGAACGTGTAAACATTGGGTATTTCTAAACTCAGGACAAAATTTAGAAACTATTTAGCATGGGTTTTTTTTTGGTGATTGTAGATGTGTAACAGATTTTGGGGGTCAAAGTTAGAAAAAGTGTGTTTTTTTCCATTTTTTCCTCATATTTTATAATATTTTTTATAGTAAATTATAAGATATGATGAAAATAATGGTATATTTTGAAAGTCCATTTAATGGCGAGAAAAACTGTATATAATATGTGTGGGTACAGTAAATGAGTAAGAGGAAAATTACAGCTAAACACAAACACCGCAAAAATGTAAAAATAGCCTTGGTCCCAAACGGACAGAAAATGGAAAAGTGCTGTGGTCATTAAGGGGTTAAAGGGACACTGAACCCAAAAAATTTTCTTTCGTGATTCAGATAGAGCATGACATTTTAAGCAACTTTCTAATTTACTCCTATTATTACATTTTCTTCATTCTCTTGGAATCTTTATTTGAAATGCAAGAATGTAAGTTTGGATGCCAGCCCATTTTTGGTGAACAACCTGGGTTGTTCTTGCTGATTGGTGGATAAATGTAGCTACCAATAATAAAGTGTTGTCCAGAGTACTGAAACAAAAAATAAAGCTTAGATGCCTTTTGTTTCAAATAAAGATAGCAAGAGAACAAAGAAAAATTGATAATAGGAGTAAATGAGAAAGTTGCTTAAAATTGCATCCTCTATCTGAATCATGAAATAAAAAAATTGGGTTCAGTGTCCCTTTAAAGTGAAACAAGGCAGTTTTAGCTTTCTTTTCACTTGCCAGTGTGCTTAAAAGCTTGAAACCATGTTTGAACTAACTTATATTAGCGGTGCAATAGTGCTATGTTTAGTTTAACACTAGCACAGCACAGTATTCAATAAATACTGTACCTGTAAAATAGTGACAATTACTGTAGTACAATTTGCCAGACTATAACACTGAGACACAGATTACACTGTAATGCTGTAAACAGAGTGAACTAAGCATAACAAAATGGTGCCAGTCACTTTTCTTGCAATCTCATGATGACTACAGCACTGTTTCAAAATCCTTGGAGGTTGAACTTCAGCTCCACAAAGCGCTGTATTAGCGAAGCGCTGTAAAGTGAAGCGCTGTAAAGTGAGGTATACCTGTATTATGTTATGTCTATATCCATGTTATTTTATTATGCCCTGGCTCACATGGTGTTGCTGAATCTGTAGATGTACATATAGATTTGCTCTATGCTTTCTACATAATATAGTCTCTATTATGTGATAGATAGTGTTAATAACTTCCTGTTACACAATTTTGGGGATCTATTGGCCAGCGCTAAACTATTCTAGGTGAGGTCTGACTAGCGAAGTATACATTTAGCAAGTGTTGATAAAGTACCACTCAGAGGCAGAACAACACTCTCTCCAAGCAGTTATGAGTTATACAATTGGGAAAGGAAGAAGTTGTTGAAGAGCTAAAATGTTGTTTAGCGGTGAGAAAAGATAAATACATTAGGGAAGAGAAAATGCCAAAATGGTGAGAGAGGATGCCATGAACAGTAGAGGCTGTGGCACAATGATGTAAAAAAAAAAAAGGAACATAATAGAAAAAGGGGGAGAGCAAAAGGGAGAGAAAAAATGAACAATTGACACAAATAGGAAAAGAATAACAAAGGATGAAAGTGCATTCAAAAAGGGAGAGTATGGCACAAATGGGATATACAGCCTGGGCAAAGTTGGGACGATGGCACACAGTATAGATGGTAAAGGGGGATAGGATAATTGGAAGGGGGAGGGATCCTGGGCAAAGGGTATAAGATGGTATGAACGGGGAGCGATCCTGTGCAAAGGGGGGGAGGATGGTACCAAGAGTGAGAGAACCTTAGAAAAGGAGGGAAGTTAGCACAAAGGGGAGAGAGCCTGGGCAAATGCTGGAAGATGGTACGATGGGGAGGAGCCTGGGCAAAGTAGTACAGATTAGCATGAGTACAGCAAAAAAGTTGGATAAAATAATTGCAAATGGGTGTGGATCAGAAAAAAAGGTGCAGAGGTTAAGAGATGTCACAAAGTGTTAATAATAAGGGTTTAATGTAGGTATAAATAGATAAGATCTGTAAATATTCAAGGCTTGGCAGAGAAGGTAAATCTGTCCCCGGCTGTAACCGTATCTGCTGGCATTACCTTTCCCTGTACAAGTTTTCTGCTTCTGACATTAGATTTGCCATATAATTTCTTGCTTACATTCAGATTATCTCCATTAATATTTCAAGCAGTATAAACACCATGCTTTCCCATTTAATTGAAAAAAAAAAAAAGATGATTTCATTTTAAATAGTTGCAAAAAAATTGGAGCTTTAATTTAGAAGAGGGCTATCTCACCCATGACCGGAGGGCACAGTTTTGCTATCCAAGATGTTTTATATTTGTCCACTGTATTCAACCACTGCTCACCTACTATTCCCCATTAACCACACACTGTCTGGTATGAATAGAATACTGCATATCTCTCTCCTTTTTTTTTTTAGGAAGTCTTGTTGCTTGTACATACATAGAACAGCTATTTGGATTTGTTTGTTCAAAAGGATTTCTCATTTTATTTTATTTTTTTCATACGTATTTATGTGAGTGAGGATTTTAATGTGGCCCTTTAAATGTTACATATGGACACTTGTGATAACAGTGCATTTAAAATTCAGTACATTGTATAGTGTTGAATTTGATTTAACAAATACATTTAAAAAGATTTTTATTTCATGAAAGAGAGAAAAATAATTTTTGTATGCAAATATAGGAAAGGTATTTTCCATTAAAAATCAGTGTCTGTAGCTATATATTTCTAAATAATCTACAATAAAAGCATGTATTATTGTATTGTGAGAATGTATTGCTTAGAAGCATGGCTGGTACCTATCTCCTCCTCTTTCTCCCTCCCCCTCCCTCTCCATGTATTCCCCTCCCTTCCCATTCTACATCACACCTCTGCCTACTGCAGTATGCTAGAAATAGGAATAACGGAGAACATTTCAACAAGCAAACAGCCATACGGGAGAGAGCTTTGTATTAGGCAAAAGAAAGAGATCCTTATTTCTCCTTCATCTTCATGTGCTGCTTGTCTCGTCTGCCTGCCAGACTGCATCCTTACACACTGGTACCCAGCAATGATGCTGCTGCAATAATATGCAGCCTCTCCACTTAAGGATGCAGGAAGAGGCCTCATCTTGCAGTTTCTTAGGCCCTCTGAAATCCTGACTTCTTTTCTTGACTACTTGAACCCCCACGCCGAGACACGGAGGAGGAGGAAGAAGAAGAGAAGGGGTGGGGGGGAGGGAGGGATACGGGGAATTTAAAAAGGCTTTAAAAATGTGACCCACAAAAAGAAAATAGGAAAGGCTGTGGCATTTTGCATCTCCATAGTGATGGGTTAAGACTGCTGGCCTATTTGGAATTTTGGATTTCCATTTTACTTTTTAATAATAGGACACTGTCTTAAATTGAGCATATACCATGAGGGAATTGTTCATGTCTATACGGAAACAGAAACCCTGTGTGATTTCTCTGGAAGACTGTGTAGGATTGTGAAAGACGTCTCCTTTTTATGGGGGAGGAGTAGGGAAATACCTATGCTTTGTTTTTTTTTTACTTTGCACATGGTTTTGCCTCTACTGAACCCAGTAATGGGTGCTCCTCTGACCACTGCCCCTAATATTTTTCATTATTAACCCTTTGTACCCTTTCCTTTATTACTTGTGACGAAAAACTGTTCCAGTTAAAAGAAAGCATGTTTGAGTTAGCAAATCATGTATATTAATTTATTTTCTACAGATTTTTCAAATGTTGCTTGAAACAAATATATATTTTATATTTTGTTGAAGCAACAATACTCCCAATTGGTTTTGTTTTTTTTCTCAGATTGGTAAAATGGGAGCATTTTACAATTTAAATGGAATCTGCCTCAATTTTATGGATTCATTTTTATTTTATTTCTTACTTAGAGAAAACATTTACAACTATATTATGTTTAGGCCTTTTTCCCATGGTATAAATGTTAAGTAATGTTTACTCCTTTTTAATTGAATTAATTGTCAAAGTTTCCAAATATTTTTTTAAACGATTTCCTCTTTAATGAAATTGAAAGTATAATTTAAGAAATGTAATTACCTTATTGGAAAACAAATACACTTTATTCTTCCTGTTTTCTTTGGAACTACAATATTTAAAGGATATCATCATTTAAGTTCTGATTTTACCGCTCGCGGTGGATTTTGGCAACTAAATCAAAACTTCTGCAGTCCTGGACAATTTTTCAACCTCTGGCTGCAGACTGGATTCCATAGGATACATCCAGTTAGGCTTAAAAGATGCCCTTGGTAGATTTTTTTTGTGAAACATGCTCCAGACCATGGCTGGTTGGCTGGTGGGACCAGGTAATAATATCTCCGTCTTACACACTCATGCATTATTATTTTTTTACCACTTTCAAATTACTTTTGTAATAGTCCATGTTTTAATAAGACTTTGACTTGCTGTTGTGTTTAAAATCACCTCAAAAGATTATTTTTATTATTATTTGATGGTAAGCGTTGCAGTGTAAGTACTACTTCAGATAAGAGGCGGCTCCTCTCATTTGTTTTTTTTTCGCCTTCCTTAATATTATAGCTGGCATTTGGTTGTAGATACACACTCTCCGATTCTTAAATTGGATTTATTTCTTTTCATACTTTAAAATTCATCAATACGTGTGAAAGTTTTTGTATTCCCCAGTGTTGTAGTTTACAGGAACCCATTTCACACTAAGCACTATAAATATGTCCTTCAAGGCCTCAGAGTGGTTGCAAAGTACTTATAACCCCCTACTATGGAATTCACAGAAGATGTGTATGAATGGAGTAGGTTTAGATAGGAAAGGGCATTGGAGAGTGAATGTGTCCTGTGCTTAAAGGGACATGAAACCCACATTTTTTCAGATAGAGAAGACAATTTTAAACAACATTCCAATTTACTTCTATTATTACTTCTAGATATCCTTTGTTGAAGAAATAGCAATGCACATGGGTGAGCCAATCACACAAGGCATCTATGTGCAGCCGCCAATCAGTAGCTACTGGGCCTATTTAGATATCCTTTTCAGCAATGGATATCAAGAGAATGAAGCAAATTAAATAACAGAAGTAAATTGGAAAGTTGTTTAAAATGGCATGCTCTTTCTGAATAATGAGAGAAAAAAATGTAGGTTTTATGTCCCTTTAACAGGACAAGATGTAAGCCACCAGGAAGGCCTTTTTAAGGCCTAACACTACCGCTGTACTATCTCTTGCTGACCAGTTAGGTTGTCTTAGCGCTAAGCAACCTGTTTCTTATAATATGTCATTCTAAATACAGTACTCAAAACTTTGCATGAAACTTTTAACCCTTTTGTTACAAGATCATTTTTATTGCTCGTGTAAGAAGCTGAAATAAGTGTAAATATTAAGTGAGGAGGAATGTTATGTGAGTGATAAAGAGTAGGAATAGAGGCTGTACCACAAACCACATTTTAGTAGCTTTGTCTAGGCTATAACAACCATATGCAATGATTGAGTTCTCTGAAGGGCCAACTGGTACATTTAATCTGTGTATTTGAGCTACAGCAAAAGTATAATCATTCTCAGTGGTGAGAAGGGGTCAGTAGTGTTTTCTGATGTAAATAGAGGAAATGTTTTCTAATTTCTCACTCTCAAGCAAAGAATGAGGCCTGAAGGAGAATACTCTAAAGGTGATTTATTGTCTATGGGTTGCTTGTTTTACATCACTGGTTTAGGACAAATTGCTGTGTTTTTGGATTTCTTGCACCTGAGACAGAGTTATCATCACTGCTAGAATTTTACTCCTGGCTCCTTTACATCTATATTTATTTATAAAAATCCCTCCCACGATATCTGGTTGTTCCCTCAATATTCTGGCTGACTTCTAATTTTCTTCTACATTTACCAACACCTAGTAAACATGTCCTCTGAGCCCAAAACTTAAATTGCAGCCTACAAATGTACTTAGCTCTGCTGAGTAAATTAGTACATTTTTGTGTGGTTTCCTCAAAACCAGTAGTAGTAATATGGCCTTAATATGTTTTGCATAAGTGTTTTCTGCACCACAGCTGTAGGTTTTGCATGAACGTATATTTTTTTGGCACCAGTGCATTTCACATTAGGTAGACACTCGAATTTGCTTAAAGGGGCATATTACTCAAAATTTGTATGTGATCTATATGAAAGCTATTAAATCACGTAAAAACATTATTTGATTGAAAAATGGTTAAGTAAAATATGTTTAAAGGGACAGTCTACACCAGAATTGTTATTGTTTTGAAAGATAGATAATCCCTTTTTTACCCATTCCCCAATTTTGCATAACCAACACAGTTAAATTTATATATATATTTTACCTCTGTGATTATCTTGTATCTAAGCCTCTACAACTGCCCCTTTATTTCAGTTCTTTTGACAGACTTGCAGTTTAGCCAATCAGTGATAGCTCCCAGGTAACTTCTCGTGCATGAGCACAGTGTTATCTATATGAAATACATGAACTAACACCCTCTAGTGGTGAAAAACCTGTTAAAATGCATTCTTAAGAGGCGGCCTTCAAGGTCTAAGAAATTAGCATATGAACCTCCTAGGTTAAGCTTTCAACTAAGAATACCAAGAGAACAAAGCAAAATTGGTGATAAAAGTAAATTGGAAAATTGTTTAAAATGACATGCTCTATCTGAATCATGAAAGTTTGTTTTGGACTAGACTGTCCCTTTAAGTTTAAGGTAAAACTAACATGAAGTGCCTGATTGTGTGCAGCCGGGTCCTGGGACACTATTGCTCTGAGGCTGATAAGAAAAATAGGACAAATAAAAAAAGCTGGTTTATTCAGCACAGGAACGTCCATTTAAAAAAGCACTGTGATATAGTTTGAAACATTCTGTTTTAGAAGGAGCATGTCCCTTTAACTTTTGCAGACCACACATAGATCACACAGGCAGAACTGACAAAAAATAGGCCCCTGATATAAAGGAATATAATTATTTACAGCAGTCCTGACATGCAAATATTCATTCAGTCTTCTGACCGGTAGGGATGTATGGCTTAGTCAGACCTGGTCTGAGAGAATAAAATATATGTGCCAGATCTCATGTTGCTACAGGGTAACAAGCTATGTATTCCAAATAAATAAACCCTGTAAGCTGCTTCAGCAAAGAGGGCTGCTGCATAGTGGCCTAATGGTAACTGAGGCAGCCGGTACGTTCATAGTGATTCCTTTCCTATAATAATATTGTTCTGTAGTAGGATCTCTAGATTCACCACTTGGAATGTTTTGATTTTGTCCTTGCAGTTGGTCATGAAGGACATTAGTGATCCATTATCTCCTAAAATAAATGCCTACCATGTCTAGAAGGGGAGTGGTTACAAAATGCTGCTTAAAGGGATAGTAAACCACAATATTTTGTTTTATGATTCAGATAGAACATACAATTTTGAACAAATTTGCAAATTGTTTCTATTATCAAATGTGCTTCATTCTCTTGTTATCCATTGCTGAAGGGACAGCATTGCACTACTGACAGGAAGCTGAACACATCTAGTTAGCCAATCACAAGAGACAAATGTGTGTAGGCATCAATTAGCAGCAGCTCCCACTGTTGTATGATATGTGCGTATTCATTTTTTAACAAGGGATACTAAGAGAACAAAGCACATTTGAAAAAGTGAATTCAAGAGTGTCTTAAAATTACAAGCTGTATGTGAATCATGCAAGTTTAATTTTGTCTTTCCTATCCCTTTAAAGGGACTTGGAAGTTATGTTAAAACTGAGTTAATTATATACTGTGCGTGTGTATATATATATATAGTCTTGTCCAATAAGGGACTGCACTCGCTGGATTTCATTCAAAGAAAACTTGAATTTTTATTGTGGATTTAAGTTTTCTTTGAATGAAATCCAGCGAGTGCAGTCCCTTATTGGAACAAGACTGTGTGTACTACCGACTTAGCACCCTGGTTGATGACTCTACTGCATTGTGAGTGCAGGCACACACGGAGGATATATATATATATGGCAAACCACAGCATTGCAAAAGATCTGCACACAAATTGAGTTGTTGTAGCATTTTTCATTGTTTTACAGTCCAGAGACATTGGCCCTGAGTATGTTTGCCTCATCTCCTTTTCTGTGACCAACTAAGGATAGATATAAATGAGCTCTTGCACTGATCACTGTGTACAAATACAGAGTAAGGTTTCTGGTAGGATGCACTCCAGCTTCTCTGGGGCAGTGGGAAAAAAAAAATATTTTTCAGTTATATTACAGGAAAAATGAGCACCTTAGATAATAAATGTACATCACATTTGTATTACTCACAATGAAACATTTTGGGATTGATTACAAGTGGAGCGCTAATTTAACTCTAATTTGGTTATCTCTTGCCAGACCACACCACACTATTTTTTAAACAGAGAATATCCAAATTAGTAAAGTGTGCTAAATATGTAATAGAAACCAAATGAAACAATAAGACCACTGCTGATACTATTGTTGTGCAGTTAGTATATGGCAAACTAAATATAGAAAAGAAAGAATATTGATTGATCATATTCCTCCTGTTGAAGTAATAAAAGCATAATCCTTTATGGGGGTGAGGATAAAGTATTATTAAATTAAAGGCACATGAAACACATATTTCAGGATTCAGACCGAGCATGCAATTTTAAATACATTCCCAATTTATTTCTATTATCTAACTTTTTCATTCTCCTTGTATCCTTTGATCAAAAGTATACTTTGGTAGGCTCAGAAGCTGCTGATTGGTGTATGTATCTTCTCATTGGGTTTCAGCTAGCTCCCAGTAGTGAAAGAATACCAATAGAATGAAGCAAATTAGATAATAGAAGTAAATTGGAAAGATGTTTAAAATGGCATGTTCTAAATCATGAAAGAAAAAAAAATTGTGTTTCATGTCCCTTTAAGCAACTTGCATTCTAGTAAGCTGACCAGACGCCCCTATTTTTTAGTGATAGCCCTGAATTTCGCCAGTTTGTCCCTATGTTTTTGTTGTTTATGTTATTGTTAAAGGGACATGAAACCCACATTTTTTCTTTAATGATTCAGATAGAACATGCAATTTTAAACAACTTTCCAGTTTACTTTTGTTATTAAATTTGCTTAATTTTCTTGCTATCCTTTGTTGAAGGAGCAGCAATGCACTACTGGGAGCTAGCAGGACACATTGGGGGAGCTAATGATTGAGGCATATATGTGCAGCCACCAATCGGAAGATCACTCCCAGTAGTGCATTGCTGCTCCTAAGCCTATGTAGGTATACTTTTCAACAATGGATACCAAGAGAACAAAGCAAAATAGATGATAGAGGTAAACTGGAGAGATGTTTATAATGACATGCTCTATCTGAATCATAAAAGAAAGTTTTTTATGATTCATGCCCCTTTAAGGACAGTCCTAAATTTGTACAGCCTGTCCCTAATTTTTTAAAGGGCTAAGCTACACTGTACCGGATTGTCCAGAATTTGCCCAAATGGGTTTCCTGTCCCTTCTCCCCGTATAGATGACAAGAACCAACATTACACTGTGTTGCGTATCATAGTTTAGCACTTACAGCTACAGCATGGGTTGGTATACACAGGCACGTGAAATGTATTTGGGACTGGTGCACTTTTAGCTACAGCATGGGTTGGTATACAGAGGCACAGAATGTGTTTGAGGCTGGAGTACTTACAGCTATAACATGGGTTGGAATACAGAGACACCGGATAATATGTTTGGGGCGGGAGCACTTTACAGTTTCAGCATGGGTTGGCATACAGAGGTAGGTGATATGTGTTTGAGGCTACAACACTTGCAGCTACAGCATGGGTTGGCATACAGAGGTAGGTGATATGTGTTTGAGGCTACAACACTTGCAGCTACAGCATGGGTTGACATACAGAGGTAGGTGATATGTGTTTGAGGCTAGAGCACTTACAGCTACAGCATGGGTTGGCATACAGAGGCACGGGATAATGTGTCTAAACCTGGAGCACTTACCCCTACATCATGAGTTGACATACAGAGGCATGGGATAATGTGTTTGGGCCTAGAACACTTACAGTTAAAGCATGGGTTGGCATGCAGAGGCAGGTGTTGTGTTTGGGGCTGGAGCACTTACAGCTACAGCATGGGTTGGCATAGAGAGGCACGGGATATGTGTTTGAGGCTGCAGCACTTACAGCTACAACATTGGATTGGTATACAGAGGCACATGAAATGTATTTCGGACTGGAGCACTTACAGCTTCAGCATGTGTTGGTATACAGAGGCAGTTGATATGCGTTTGGGGCTAGAGCACTTACAGCTACTGCATGGACTGACATACAGAGGCAGGTAATATGTGTCTGAGGCTAAAGCATTTACAACAATAATGTGTTTGAGGCTACAGCACTTACAGCTAAAGCATGGGTTGGCACACAGAGGCAGGTGGTATGTGATTGAGGCTGGAGCACTTGAGCTATAGCTTGGACTGACATACATAGGCAGGTGATATGTATTTGGTACTGGTGCACTTACAGCTACAGCATTGGGTTGGCATACAGATGCACAGGATCATGTGTTTGGGGCTAGAGCACTGACAACTACAGCATGAGTTGGGATACAGAGGCAGGTGATATGTGTTTGAGGCTGGAGCACTTGAGCTATAGCATGGACTGACATACAGAGGCACGGGATAGGTGTTTGGGCTAGCACTTACAGCTACAGCATGGGTTGGCATACAGAGGCAGGTGAGATGTATTTGGGACTGGAGCATTTACAGCTACTACATGGGTGGGCATACAGAGGTAGGTGATATGTATTTGGTACTGGTGCACTTACAGCTAAAGCATGGGTTGGCTTACAGATGCACAGAATCATGTGTTTGGGGCTAGAGCACTGACAACTTCAGCATGGGTTAGCATACAGAGTCAGGTGATATGTATTTGGTACTGGTGCACTTACAGCTAAAGCATGGGTTAGCATACAGAGGAACGGGATATGTGTTTGGGGCTGGAGCATTTACAGCTTCAGCATGGGTTGGCATACAGAGGAAGGTGTATTGTGTTTTTAGGCTGGAGCACTTACAGCTACAACATTAAGTTGGTATACAGAGGCATGTGAAATGTATTTGGGACTGGAGAACTTACAGCTAAAGCATGGGTTGGCATACAGAGGCAGTTGATATGTGTTTGGGGCTAGAGCACTTACAGCTACAGCATGGGTTGGCATATAGAGGTAGGTGATATGTGTTTGGAGCTAGAGTACTTGCAGCTACGGCATGGGTTGGCATACAGAGGCATGGGATAATGTGTCTGGGGCTAGAGCACTTACAGCTACAGCATGGGTTGGCATACAGAGGCATGGGATAATGTGTCTGGGGCTAGAGTACTTACAGCTACAGCATGGGTTGGCATACAGAGGCATGGGATAATGTGTCTGGGGCTAGAGTACTTACAGCATGGGTTGGCATACAGAGGCAGGTGAGATGTATTTGGGGCTGGAGCATTTACAGCTACTACATGGGTGGGCATACATAAGTAGGTGATACAAGTTTTAGGCTACAGCACTTACAGCTACAGCACGGTTTGGCATACAGATGCACAGGATCATGTGTTTGGGGCTAGAGCACTGACAACTACAGCATGAGTTGGCATACAGATACAGGTGATATGTATTTGGTACTGGTGCACTTACAGCTAAAGCATGGGTTAGCATACAGAGGAACGGGATATGTGTTTGGGGCTGGAGCATTTACAGCTTCAGCATGGGTTAGCATACAGAGACATGTGATATGTGTTTGGGACTGGTGCACTTACAGCTACAGCATGGGTTGGCATACAGAGATATGTGATATTTGTTTGAGGCTGCAACTGCAGCATGGACTGACATACAGAGTCAGGTGATATGTATTTGGTACTGGTGCACTTACAGCTAAAGCGTGGGTTAGCATACAGAGGCACGGAATATGTGTTTGGGGCTGCAGCATTTACAGCTTCAGCATGGGTTGGCATACAGAGGTAGGTGTATTGTGTTTTTAGGCAGGAGCACTTACAGCTACAGCATGGTTTTGCATAGAGAGGCATGGGATAATGTGTCTGAGGCTGCAACATTAGGTTGGTATACAGAGGCACGTGAAATGTATTTGGAACTGGAGCACTTACAGCTAAAGCATGGGTTGGCATACAGAGGCAGTTGATATGTGTTTGGGGCTAGAGCACTTGCAGCTACGGCATGGGTTGGCATACAGAGGCACGGGATATGTGTTTGAGGCTGGAGCACTTACAGCTACTGCATGGACTGACATACAGAAGCAGGTGCTATGTATTTGGGAATGGTGCACTTACAGCTACAGCATGGGTTGGCATAGAGAGGAAGGTGATATGTGTCTGAGGCTGGAGCACTTACAGCTACAACATGGGCTGAAATATAGAGGCAGGTGATATGTGTCTGAGGCTGAAGCACTTACAACAACAGCATGGACTGACATACAGAGGCACAGGATAATGTGTTTGGAGCTAGAACGCTTACAGGTACAGCATGGGTTGGCATTCAGAGGCACAAGATAATGTGTTTGGGGCTGGTTCACTTACAGCTGCAGCATGGGTTGGCAAACAGAGGCATGGGATAATGTGTTTGGGGCTGGATCACTTACAGCTGCAGCATGGGTTGGCATACAGAGGCATGGGATAATGTCTCTGGGGCTAGAGCACTTACAGCTACAGCATGGGTTGGCATACAGAGGCATGGGATAATGTCTCTGGGGCTAGAGCACTTACAGCTACAGCATGGGTTGGCATACAGAGGCATGGGATAATGTCTCTGGGGCTAGAGCACTTACAGCTACAGCATGGGTTGGCATACAGAGGCATGGGATAATGTCTCTGGGGCTAGAGTATTTACAGCTACAGCATGTATTGACATACAGAGGCACAGGATAATGTGTTTGAAGCTAGAACGCTTACAGGTACAGCATGGGTTGGCATTCAGAGGCACAAGATGTGTTTGGGGCTGGATCACTTACAGCTGCAGCATGTGTTGGCAAACAGAGGCATGGGATAATGTCTCTGGGGCTAAAGCACTTACAGCTACGGCATGGGTTGGCATACAGAGGCATGGGATAATGTCTCTGGGGCTAGAGCACTTACAGCTACAGCATGGGTTGGCATACAGAGGCATGGGATAATGTCTCTGGGGCTAGATCACTTACAGCTACAGCATGGGTTGGCATACAGAGGCATGGGATAATGTCTCTGGGGCTAGATCACTTACAGCTACAGCATGGGTTGGCATACAGAGGCATGGGATAATGTGTTTGGGGCTAGATCACTTACAGCTGCAGCATGGGTTGGCATACAGAGGCATGGGATAATGTGTCTGGAGCTAGAGTACTTACAGCTACAGCATGGGTTGGCATACAGAGGCACAAGATAATGTGTTTGGGGCTAGAGTATTTACAGCTACAGCATGGGTTGACATACAGAGGCACAGGATAATGTGTTTGGGGCTAGATCACTTACAGCTGCAGCATGGGTTGGCATATACAGAGGTAGGTGATATGTGTCTGAGGCTACAGTATTTGCAGCATGGGTTGGAATACAGAGACACGGGATAATGTGTTTGGGTCTGGAGCACTTACAGCTTCAGCATGTATTGACATACAGAGGAATGTGATATGTGTTTTTAGGCTGGAGCATTTACAGTTACAGCATGGATTGGCATACAGAGGCAGGTGATATGTGTTTGGGACTGGTGCACTTACAGCTTCAGCATAGACTTACATACAGAGGCACAGGATATGCGTTTGGGGCTGAAGCACTTACAGCTACTGCATGGACTGACATACAGAGGCAGGTGATATGTATTTGGTACTGGTGCACTTACAGCTACAACATGGGTTGGCATACAGAGGAATGTGATATGTGTTTTTAGGCTGGAGCATTTACAGTTACAGCATGGGTTGGCATACAGAGGCAGGTGATATGTGTTTGGGGCTAGAGCAATTACAGCTAAAGCATGGGTTGGCGTTCAGAGGCAGTTGATATGTGTTTGGGGCTAGAGCACTTACAGCTAAAGCATGGGTTGGCGTTCAGAGGCAGGTGATATGTGTTTGGGGCTAGAGCACTTACAGCTAAAGCATGGGTTGGCGTTCAGAGGCAGTTGATATGTGTTTGGGGCTAGAGCACTTACAGCTGAAGCATGGGTTGGCGTTCAGAGGCAGGTGATATGTGTTTGGGGCTAGAGCACTTACAGCTAAAGCATGGGTTGGCGTTCAGAGGCAGTTGATATGTGTTTGGGGCTAGAGCACTTACAGCTAAAGCATGGGTTGGCGTTCAGAGGCACAAGATAATGTGTTTGGTACTGGTGCACTTACAGCTACAGCATTGGGTTGACATACAGATGCAGGTGATATGTGTTTGAGGCTACAACACTTACAGCTACAGCATGGGTTGGCATACAGAGGCAGGTGATATGTATTTGGGAATGGTGCACTTACAGCTTTACCATGGGTTGGTATAGAGAGGCAGGTGATATGTGTCTGATGCTAGAGCATTTACATATACAGCATTGGGTTGGTATACAGAGGCACAGGATATGTGTTTGAGGCTGGAGCACTTACAGCTACTGCATGGACTGACATACAGAGGCAGGTGATATGTATTTGGTACTGGTGCACTTACAGCTACAACATGGGTTGGCATACAAAGACAGGTGATATGTATTTGGGACTGGTGCACTTACAGCTACAGCATGGGTTGCATACAGAGGCAGGTGATATGTGTTTGGGACTGGTGCACTTACAGCTACAGCATGGGTTAACATACAGAGGCACGGGATATGTGTTTGGGGCTAGCACTTACAGCTACAACATGGGTTGGCATACAAAGACAGGTGATATGTGTTTGGGACTGGACTGGTGCGTTAACGAGTATTTGTATGACAGGGGTGCTAGGACAGCCTCTGCGGAGCTGGGGATTTTTTTGCCAAGTTACTGGACGCTCATGCGCAATGCCTGTAGGCTCATGCGTCCTTTTGAGGAGGTGACAAACCTATTCAGTCGCACAGAAGGCACCATCAGCCTTGGGTTGGTATACAGGGGCACCGGATAATGTGTTTGAGGATGGAATACTTACAGCTTCAGCATGGGTTGGCATAGAGAGTCAGGTGAAATGTGTTTTTAGGCTGGAGCACTTACAGCTACAGCATGGGTTGGCATAAAGAGGCACGGGATAATGTCTTTGGGGCTGGAGCACTTACAGCTACAGCATTGGGTTGACATACATAGGCAGGTAAGATGTGTTTGAGGCTACAACACTTACAGCTACAGCATGGGTTGGCATACATAGGCAGGTGATATGTGTTTGAAGCTGGAGCACTTACAGCTACAGCATTGACTGTCATATAGAGACAGGTGATATGTGTTTGGGACTGGTGCACTTACAGCTACAGCATGGGTTAGTATACAGAGGCACAGGATATGTGTTTGGGGCTAGTACTTACAGCTACAGCATGGGTTGGCATATAGAGGTAGGTGATATGTGTTTGGAGCTAGAGTACTTACAGCTACAGCATGGGTTGGCATACAGAGGCACAGGATATGTGTTTGAGGCTGGCACACTTACAGCTACAACATGGGCTGAAATATAGAGGCAGGTGATATGTGTCTGAGGCTGAAGCACTTACAACAACAGCATGGACTGACATACAGAGGCACAGGATAATGTGTTTGAAGCTAGAACGCTTACAGCTACAGCATTGGGTTGACATACAGAGGCAGGTGATATGTGTTTTTTCAGGTGGAACACTTACAGCTACAGCATGGGTTGGCATACAGAGGCACAGGATAATGTGTTTGGAACTAGAACACTTACAGCTACAGCATGGGTTGGCACACAGAGGCAGGTGATATGTGTTTGAGGCTGGAGCACTTGAACTATAGCATGGACTGACATACAGAGGCAGGTGATATATATTTGGGACTGTGTACTTACAGCTACAGCATTGGGTTGGTGTACAGAGGCACAGGATATGTGTTTGGGGCTAGAGCACTTACAGCTACAGCATGGGTTGGCATAGAAAAGGTAGGTGATATGTGTCTGAGGCTAGAGCATTTACAGCTACAGCATGGGTTGGCATACAAAGGTAGGTGATATGTGTCTGAGGCTAGAGCATTTACAGCTACAGCATGTATTGACATACAGAGGCACAGGATAATGTGTTTGGGGCTGGATCACTTACAGCTGCAGCATGGGTTGGCATACAGAGGCAGGTGAGATGTATTTGGGGCTTGAGCATTTACAGCTACTACATGGGTTGGCATACAGAAGTAGGTGAGAAGTGTTTGAGGCTACAGCACTTACAGCTACAGCATGGGTTGGAATACAGAGGCACAGGAAAATGTGTTTGGGGCTGGAGCACACACAGCTTCAGCAGTGGGTTTACATACAGAGGCAGGTGATATGTATTTGAAGCTGGAGCACTTACAGCTACAGCATTGGGTTGGTATACAGAGGCACATGAAATGTATTTGGGACTGGTGCACTTACAGCTACAGCATGGGTTGGCATACAGAGGCACGTGAAATGTATTTTGGACTGGAGCACTTACAGCTAAAGCATGGGTTGACATACAGATGCAGGTGATATTTGTTTGAAGCTACAACACTTGCAGCTACAGCATGGGTTGACATACAGAGGTAGGTGATATGTGTCTGAGGCTAGAGCACTTACAGCTACAGCATTGGTTGGCATACAGAGGTAGGTGATAAGTGTCTGGGGCTGGATCACTTACAGTTACAGCATGAGTTGGCATACAGAGGCAGGTGATATGTATTTGGGGCTGGAGCATTTACAGCTACTACATGGGTGGGCATACAGAGGTAGGTGATACAGGTTTTAGGCTACAGCACTTACAGCTACTGCACGGTTTGGCATACAGAGGACACCGGATAATGTTTTTGGGTCTGGAGCACTTACAGCTACTGGATGGACTGGCATACAAAGGCAGGTGATATGTGTTTGGGGCTAGAGCACTTACAGGTACAGCATGGATTGGCATACGGAGGCACAACTTTTCAAAGGATTGTTTGAATTTTCTATTTCTTCAACATTGACATCTTAAAAATATAAAGGAGCAGAACCAACGGCACTACCTTAGGAATAATAATCAGCTATGATAAATATTATTTCAATCTTATAGCCAGAAAGATATATATTATTAGTATTGCTGATAGGTGCTGTGTATTACATGAAGTATTGACAACAAACACAATTGGTGGTAGGAGCCCACCAATTGCAAAATAATACAGTAATAGCACTCTTAATTCCTATTCATTGAGAATAAAATAGTATTAGTGTAGTGTTTGGTGTGACTTTATTTCACAGACATAAGTTAAAACATTACTACTTTTATTAGTTAAATTAAAAATGGGTGAAAATATAAAAACATTAATCCAAGACCATGTCACTTGTGATGTACTAAGTATTAACTATGGGATCTGGGAGCGTATTGCTCTCCGCATTCAGCGATGTCTGTCGGACCAGGTCCGACAGACATTTGATAATTCGGCCTCATAGTCACAAACTTGCAAGATAAATATAAGCGATTGCTTTGAAAAAGTGTTTGACTTTCCAGTTGTATCAAAGCACTTATTAATTAAGTAACATGTAGATTTGCAACATATGTGTCAAGCAACCGTAAAAATGTATACGTTGGGACTAATTGTTGCTAATATTGGAAACTGCAGCTGGTGTACACAGACACCTTAGATGTAACGCCAGAAGCTAGATTGCTTCAATAATGCGATCTTAGCTGTAGTTGTGAGCTAAGCGATAGTACTATATCATACGGTCAAGGTTAGGCACTATTTGCAATTTGCCAAGCTAACGCATTGGCCAACAATTATTGTTTGTTTAAACTGCTGCCTTGTAATATATTAATAGTTATTCCACACAGACACTATCTATATCATTAAGAATATGCTAGATAATATTTATATAATGCCAAGCAAATCTGCACATTGGGAAAAAAAAGGAAGAAACAGAGGCACCAATATGGCCTAGTAACGTCTATACAGAAGAATATGCAATGTGATATAGGATGGTACTCACAAAGATGAAGCACCCAATGGTGCAAGTGGCGCAGACTGGATCAATTGGCAGTGTTCCAGCAAATATAGCACTCGATCAAAAAAACAGCAAACCATGCATCTGTTCCTGTGAGTGATAAAACACAGCTCCCATAGCCTAGTACAGTATAAACAGGCAACAGTCACACTTATAATGAGGAGCGCACCTCCAGGTGCAGTAAAGGCAAGCTGGGACCTCTCAGTCGCCCAGTAGACTGTGCTCAGGCGTTAAAGGATTCCACTCACCAGCCACACAATGTATATAAGAATCCCCAGGATAACAGCAAGTGTATCATTAAAACAAAATGTTATTAACACAAAGCAACGCGTTTCTCAGCCCCTCTAAGGCTGTTTCCTCAGGCTATACAAATTTGTTATAGCCTGAGGAAACAGCCTTAGAGGGGCTGAGAAACGCGTTGCTTTGTTTTAATAAAATTTTGTTTTAATGATACACTTGTTATTATCCTGGGGATTTTTATATACATTGTGTGGCTGGTGAGTGGAATCCTTTAATGTCTGAGCACAGTCTACTGCGTGACTGAGAGGTCCCAGCTTGCCTTACTGCACCTGGAGGTGCGATCCTCATTATAAGTGTGACTGTTGCCTGTTTATACTGTACTAGGCTATGGGAGCTGTGTTTTATCACTCACAGGAACAGATGCATGGTTTGCAGTTTTTTTGATCAAGTGCTGTATTTGCTGGACCACTGCCAATTGATCCAGTATGCGCCACTTGCACCATTGGGTGCTTCATCTTTGTCAGTACCATCCTATATCACATTGAATATTCTTCTGTATAGACGTTACTAGGCCATATTGGTGCCTCTGTGTCTTCCTTTTTTTCCAGATCATTTATCACCAGGGACTGACCATCCTTTTGACAGAGTGCTGCCTCTTGTTGGATGTTAAGGACTTTATATATACAATACATTCTGTTGTGCTATAGCTTGATTTGATGTAATGCTCATATTATTCCCCCTATGGGAATATCTTTGTTGCTTATATTTCCCTTATTCTCTAAATCTGTGCATTGGCTAACACTAGTTAGAAACTATAGCGGATTTACCAATTAAAATTTTGAGACAAGGTCTGCATTAGTTTAAAACAAACAAAACCAAGAGCCCCACAATTCTCCCTCCCGCCCTCGACATGTTTCGCCAGAGTGGCTTTTTCAAAAGGGTGAGGCGTGCCGGCCTCTGTGGGATTTTATTGGCTGTGAAATCCGCAATTGTGACGTCACAAGATCTTTTCAATCTGAAGCATATCTTTGGCATCTTAACTGTTTCGATCCCTTCTTTTATTTTATAGCACTTATATATCCATAATGGATTTGATGATATTTTTATTTTAGGAAACAGTACAGAGTTAGATCTTTTCGAATGGCAGTTCTGGATATGTTGTTAATAAAGTTTATTTTAGAAGAAGCTTTACATTATTGTATTGATCTGTTATTATTATATAGGAGATCTACATTGGATTTGGTAAGATTATATCTAACCTCTTTCCATGTGAAATATTTTATTTAGTTACAGAATGTGATTAATATATCTTTCAAAATTGTTGAACCAATAAAACTGTGAACTTTAAACTATTTGGATATTGTTTTCACTGTATAGGCTATTTGTTGCATTGTGGATAGGTTTGTTTCTTTCCTAAGATATGGTGAGTCCACGGCTTCATCAATTACTGTTGGGAATATCACTCCTGGCCAGCAGGAGGACGCAAAGAGCACCACAGCCAAGCTGTTAAGTATCACTCCCCTTCCCACAACCCCCAGTCATTCTCTTTGCCTTCGTACATGGAGGAGGTGAAGTTTTGGTGTCTGAAGAAAATTGGATTTCTTTTGCTACAAGTAAGATTTTATTATTTTAGAAAGCCAGAGTAGTTTTACTTTGATCTTTTCCTTGTTTTTGGTATAGCTGTAGTCCATGTTAATCCCTTCAGTAGAGTAGTGGTGGCTTTAAAGCATTCAGGAACTTGTGAGGTGGGCCTTGCTGTGTTTTCCTAACATTGTTGCTGCCCTAATATAGAAAACCAGAGTAGGTTTACTCTGTTCTTTCTTTTTTCCACAGGTCTCTGTGAGGAGTGGCTTCCTCTCACACCGGATGGGCTGTCCTCATGCCGGACGGCTAGATACAGGTAAGTGCTTGGTCTTCTATGTGTGGGGGACATGCACTTTTGTATGATTTATGCTGCATTATATCTGGGATTTATATATACTGGGTTAGGATATTCTAGGCAGGACGCAGGCACGCTTTGTGACTAAGGAGACTAGGAGTTAATACTTTATGGGTTAAGTATTACCTGTCTATATTATGGCTCATGTGGGTAAAGGCTCATTAGGGTTAATTGATCCCTTTATCTATCAATTAATCCGGACCTATAAGGCATCAGTTGCTTAAAAGTGCGCTCTGTTAAGACAAATTTGTATTGTAAGAGACGGCACATTTATGTTTTCTCATTGGGAGGGGTTCTGACAGGTTCCAGAGATGAGGTGCATGTTTTTACTTAGTTTTCAGCAGAGCGGCTCTCGCTGGGTTTTGAGGTAGCTTGTCGGCTGGTAGAATAGGCGCGCCTCATTTCTGAAATCTGTACTTGGTCCCACCTTGTTTTTCTATGTTTGCCAGAGAAGCGCCATTTTAGGCTCTTACTGAGCCGGTCGAGTGAACACGCCCCCTTTCTTATCCGACAGCACTGATCAATGTATCTGTGGGTGCGGATGTGTGATTCTACGGAGCTGTGCTTCTTCTACTTGAGAAGCTATTAACTGGGTTGTTTTTCCTCATTACATTCTGTGTTCTTAGAACACGGTCTTAGGAATAACATCTATGTTTAAACATGGTTTTTCCATTGTCAAATAGAGGGCGCTAGTTATATGCTAAACCATCTCCAATACAACAAGAAAGGTGTAAATAAATAAAGTAATTTTCCACTGATGTTTGGTGGTGATCTTTTCATTTTGACTTGAGACTTTTTTTCAGGATCCTGGAACAGAGGCCTGTTCCTTTAATTTTATGTTTTTGTCTCTTGAGATACAGCACATATCCCTTCTGTCAGGTATTTCAGTACTAAATATCAGGACATGGGTGTTTCTGTTTTTTCTTGTTATAGGCTGGTTATGCCCTGTGGCACAATTTGTCATATTCTATTACGTGCTGCTTAATTATTTGATTGTTAAATCTCTTAGCCAATGTCTCTTAGGATGATGCTGTTTAGGCAATGCCACTGGTTTTTTTTATGTCCCAAGCCTCAATGGTGTCATATGCAGTGCCCTGCGGCTTCTCTCTATCTCCTGGAGGAGTTATTTGCCTACAGAATTTTTTGTGCGGTATCTGTGGCATTATCTGCTTTTCCTTTACTATGGGAAATCGCAAGAGGAACATTAGAGATTCAGATCGTAAGGTTTCTGTTCCAACTGCTGCTATTCAGATTGTCCTGCCTCATAGGTCTAATGAGGAGGATATGTTGGTAGCTTCTGAGGGCGAAACCTCAGATTTAGACAGTATAATTCCTGCATCTGATCGTGATGGGGTGACCTTCAGATTTATGCCTGTACACCTCGTGTATTGTTAAGAGGTTCTGGCTACTTTGGATAACTCCGATATCTTGTTGTTGTCAATACTAAAATCTTAGTAGATTTAATGTTTTGCTAGGAGGTTTTTTTTCACAGGAATGGGAGAATTCAGGGATTCCTCTTTACAAGACGTTTCCTGTCGCTGTCCCCATTACATATCTGGGCGTACGGTGCCTATAGTAAGGAAACTGATTCCTTTAGAGCAGGGGTGTCCAAACTTTGCTCTCCAGAGGTTTTGGAACTACATTTCCGATGATGCTCAGCCAGCATTTTATCTAGCTGAGCATCATGGGAAATATAGTTCCAAAACCTCTGGAGAGCAAAGTTTGGACACCCCTGCTTTAGAGGATAGCTGTTCCTTTAAGGATCAATGGACAAGCGGGTCGTTTATACTGCAGTATGGTATGAGTCAAGTGCGGCATCTTTTGGGTGAGGCACCTGGTTTGATACCAATTGATAGACTTCCTTGGAGGAGATCCAGGACAGAATTAAGGCTCTTAAAGTTAATGTAAATTTTAAGTTTAGACCTTTAGGACGTCAGAGTAGAGTCCTGCTGTTGAGTTTAAACCAGCTTGAAGGACTTGCCCTAGATCCGGGATTGGATACCTGGGGGGCTAAATTTATCTAAGCATGGATACGAGATGTCCCAGTTAATCTGTGGTCATTGTATCTTAGAGTTACTAATACCTTCCTCCACTGAGGCAGGTTCTCCTCTCATGTTTATCTGCAGACCAGATTAGAGAGAGGTAATTTTGATTTCCTAGACTTAAAGCGTCTCTACAAGTTTTCACAGGGTTCCGTCCTTTGACTTGGAAACCTTTTGTTTCTTTTTCCTTAGTCCATGAGGGTCAGTTCTTAAAGAACATAGACTTAAAGGACATGTAGCTTCAAGTTCCTGAGATTTGCCTTTCTGAAAATCTCTTTCAGTTTGTGGCACCTTTGGCCTTGCCATGGCTCCCTGATTTTGTCTCCACTCTGGGCAGGGATCAGGTTTTGGAGTATTTTAGTGGTGCCTTTCCTGGACGACAGGTTGGTTCAGGCGTCAAACTCTCACACAGAGACCTTGTTGTCTTTTCTACGTTCCCATGGATGGAAAGTGAATCTGGAAAAGAGTTCCCTTGTTCCAGCTACAAGGGTGGTTTTCTTAGGGACCATAATAGATTCCCTATCGATAAAAATATTTCTCTTGCCACTCTCTCCAGTCTACTGTTCGGCCATCAGTGGCTCAACGTATGGAGGTGATTGGTCTGATGGTTGCTTCCATGGATATCATTCCTTTTGCTTATTTCCATTATTTCCAGTTATGCATGCTCCGTCAATGGAACAGGGACCATGCGGATCTGCCTCAGAGGGTAGATTTAGATTTATGACAAGAGAAGCTCTTCCGTGGTTGTTTTTCTCAAGAACATCTGTCTCAGGCAACATACTTTCTGAGACCTTTTCTGGGTGATTGTAACCATGGACGCCAGCCTGGTGGGTTGGGGAGCAACCTGGGGCTCGTTAAAGGTGCAGGGACTATGGACTCGGGAAGAGTCTGCTCTCCCCATAATCATCTTGGAGTTGAGAGTGACTTTTAATGCTCTGATGGCTTGGCCTTAGCTGTCCTTAGCCCGATTTATCAGGTTCCAGTCAGATAACATAACCTCAGTGGCTTATATCAACCACCAGGGAGGAACTCAGAGTTCCTTAGCCATTAAGGTTCAGATTGTTCATTGGGGCGAAGCTCACAATTGCTGTCTATCTGCCATCCACATTCCAGGAGTGGACAACTGGGAAACGGATTTCCTGAGCAGACAGACTTTTCATCCTGGGGAGTGGGAACTCCATCCGGAGGTGTTCTCAAGCTTAACCCTCAAATGGGGGGTGCCAGAGTTGGATCTGATGGGGTCTCAGCAAAATGGCTAGCTTCCAAGGTACGGTTCAAGGTCAAGGGATCCACAGGCCGCTCTGATAGATGCTCTGGCGGTCCCTTGGGAGTTCAGACTAGCATACCTGTTTCCTCCGTTTGCTCTTCTTCCACGAGTCATTGCTCGTATCAAACAGGAGAGAGCGTCAGTGATTCTTATAGCCTCTGCGTGGCCTCGCAGGATCTGGCATGCAGACCTAGTGGAGATGTCATCTCTCCTAACTTGGAGGCTGCCTCCGAGGAAGGTCCTTCCGATTCAGGGTCCCTTCCTTCATCCCAATCTCATTTCTCTGAAGCTGACTGCTTGGAGATTGACCGCTTAGTTTTGTCTAAGCGTGGTTTTTCGGAATCGGTTATTGAGACCATGATTCAGGCTTGCAAGCCTGTTACTAGAAAGATTTCTCATAAGATATGGCGTAAATATCTTTATTGGTGTGAATCCAAGGGTTACTCTTGGAGTAGAGTCAGGATTCCTAGAATTTTGTCCTTTCTCCAGGATGGTCTGGAGAAGGGTTAATCAGTCAGTACCCTGAAGGGTCAGATTTCTGCATTGTCTATTTTGCTACATAAGCGTCTGGCAGACGTGCCAGATGTGCAATCTTTTTGTCAGGCCCTGGTTAGAATCAGGCCTGTGTTTAAGTCGGTTGCTCCCCCTTGGAGGCTTAACCTTGTTCTTAAAGTTTTGCAGCAGGCTCCGTTTGAGCCTTTACATTCTGTAGCTATTAAGTTATCTTGGAATGTTTTGTTTCTTGTTGCAATCTCTTCTGCTCGGAGAGTTTCGGAACTCTCAGTTTTGCAGTGTGATTCGCCTTTTCTTATTTTTCATGCCGATAAGGTGGTTCTTCGTACTAAGTTAGGTTTCCTTCCTAAGGTTGTTTCAGATAGGAATATTAATCAGGAGATTGTTGTTCCTTCTCTATGTCCTAATCCTTCTTTTCAAAAGGAACGTTTGTTGCACAACTTGGATGTTGTGCGTGCTCTTAAACTCTATCTACAGGCGACTAAGGATTGTTGCCAGTCTTCTGCCCTGTTTGTTTGTTTCTCTGGGAAACGTAAGAGGTCAGATAGCTACTGCTACTACTCTTTCTTTCTGGTTACGTATAATTCATTTAGCTAATGAGACTGCTGGTCAGCAGCCTTCTGAGAGAATTACGGCTCATTCCACAAGTTTCCTCTTCTTGGGCTTTCAAAAATGAAGCATCTGTGGGACAAATTTACAAGGCTGCAACTTTGTCTTCTCTGCATACTTTTTCAAAATTAAAATTAATTTATACTTTTGCCTTGGCTGTGGCTTCTTTTGGGAGAAAGGTTCTTCAAGCGGTGGTGCCTTATGTTTAGGTCCGCCTTTCTTGTCCCTCCCTATTCATGTGTCCTCTAGCTTGTGTATTGGTTCCCAACAGTAATTGATGAAGTTGTGGACTCACCATATCTTAGGAAAGAAAACAAAATTTATACTTACCTGATAAATTTATCCACGAGTCCACGGCCCCACCCTTTATTTCAAGACAATTATTTTTTTACTAAACCTCAGGCACTTCTATACCTTGTGTTACTCCTTTTTTCTCCATTTCCTTTCGGTCGAATGACTGGGGGTTGTGGGAAGGGGAGTGATACTTAACAGCTTGCCTGTGGTGCTCTTTGCCTCCTCCTTCTGGGTAGGAGTGATATTTCCAACAGTAATTGATGAAGCCGTGGACTCACCATATACGGAAATAAATAAATTTATCAGATAAGCATACATTTTGTTTTTCCATGTTTCATCAGCTAATTATCGGCTAGATTACGAGTTTTTTGTCACCGCTCACTTACCTACAGCGCTGGTATTAAAGGTTTTCATAAACCCGGCATTAACAGGCAAGAAGTGAGCGTAGAGCAAAATTGTGCTCCATACTGCACTCCAGTACCAGCGCTGCTGAAAGCTACGGTGAGCTGGTTTTACGTTCTTGTGCACGATTTCCCCATAGACATCAATGAGGAGAGCCGGCTGAAAAAAAGTCTAACACCTGCAAAAAAGCAGCGTAAAACTCTGTAACGCAACCCCATTGATTCCTATGGGGAAACAAAATTTATGTTTACACCTAACACCCTAACATGAACCCGAGTCTAAACACCCCTAATCTTACACTTATTAACCCCTAATCTTCTGCCCCGACACCTACATTATATTTATAACCCCTAATCTGCCGCCCCCGACATCGCTAACACCTACATTATACTTATTAACCACTAATCTGCTGCCCCCAACATCGCCAACACCTACATTATATTTATTATCCCCTAATCTTCCGCCCCCAATGTCGCTGCAACCTACCAACACTTATTAACCCCTAATCTGCCGCCCTCAACGTCGCTGCCACTATAATAAACATATTAACCCCTAAACCGTCGTACTCCCGCATTGCAAACACTAGTTAAATATTATATTAACCCATAATCTGCCACCCCTAACATTGCCGTCACCTACCTACATTTATTAACCCCTAATTTTCTACCCCCAACGTCGCCGCCACTATACTAAATTTATTAACCCCTAAACCTAAGTCTAACCCTAACACCCCCTAACTTAAATATAATTAAAATAAATCTAAATAAAACCTACTATTAATAACTAAATAATTCCTATTTAAAACTAAATACTTACTAATAGTTACATTGTAGCTAGCTTAGGGTTTATTTTTATTTTACAGGCACGTTTGTATTTATTTTAACTAGGTAGAATAGTTACTAAATAGTTATTAACTATTTTAACTATTTACTAACTACCTAGCTAAAATAAATACAAATTTACCTGTAAAATAAAACCTAACCTGTCTTACACTAACACCTAACATTACACAACAATTAAATAAATTACATAAATTAAATACAATTACCTAAATCACAAAAAAAAACACTAAATTACACAAAATAAAAAAGAAATGATCAAATAGTTAAACTAATTACACCTAATCTAATAGCCCTATCAAAATAAAAAAAAGCCTCCCCAAAATAAAAAAAAACCTAGCCTAAACTAAACTACCAATAGCCCTTCAAAGGGCCTTTTGCGGGGCATTGCGCCAAAGAAGTCAGCTCTTTTTTCCTGTAAAAAAAATAAATACAAACAACCCCCCCCCCCAACACTAAAACCCACCACCCACACAACCAACACCCCAAATAAAAACCTAACTAAAAAAACCTAAGCTCCTCATTGCCCTGAAAAGGGCATTTGGATGGGCATTGCCCTTAAAATGGCATTTTAGCTCTTTTTCTGCCAAAACCCTAACCTAAAAATAAAACCCACCCAATAAACCCTTAAAAAAACATAATTTATGCTTACCTGATAAATTTATTTCTCTTGTAGTGTAGTCAGTCCACGGGTCATCCATTACTTATGGGATTATATCTCCTTCCCAACAGGAAGTTGCAAGAGGATCACCCAAGCAGAGTTGCTATATAGCTCCTCCCCTCACATGTCATATCCAGTCATTCGACCGAAACAAGACGAGAAAGGAGAAACCATAGGGTGCAGTGGTGACTGGAGTTTAATTAAAATTTAAACCTGCCTTAAAGACAGGGCGGGCCGTGGACTGACTACACTACAAGAGAAATAAATTTATCAGGTAAGCATAAATTATGTTTTCTCTTATTAAGTGTAGTCAGTCCACGGGTCATCCATTACTTATAAGATACCAATACCAAAGCAAAAAGTACACGGATGATGGGAGGGACAAGGCAGGAACTTTAAACGGAAGGAACCACTGCCTGAAGAACCTTTCTCCCAAAAATAGCCTCCGAAGAAGCAAAAGTGTCAAATTTGTAAAATTTTGAAAAAGTGTGAAGTGAAGACCAAGTTGCAGCCTTGCAAATCTGTTCAACAGAGGCCTCATTCTTAAAGGCCCAGGTGGAAGCCACAGCTCTAGTGGAATGAGCTGTAATTCTTTCAGGAGGCTGCTGTCCAGCAGTCTCATAGGCTAAACGTATGATGCTACGAAGCCAAAAAGAGAGAGAGGTAGCCAAAGCTTTTTGACCTCTCCTCTGTCCAGAGTAAACGACAAACAGAGAAGAAGTTTGACGAAAATCCTTAGTTGCCTGCAAATAGAACTTCAGGGCACGGACTACATCCAGATTATGCAAAAGTCGTTCCTTCTTTGAAGAAGGATTAGGACACAAAGATGGAACAACAATCTCTTGATTGATATTCCTGTTAGAAACAACCTTAGGTAAGAACCCAGGTTTAGTACGCAGAACTACCTTGTCTGAATGAAAAATTAGATAAGGAGAATCACAATGTAAGGCAGATAACTCAGAGACTCTCCGAGCCGAGGAAATAGCCATCAAAAACAGAACTTTCCAAGATAACAGCTTGATATCAATGGAATGAAGGGGTTCAAATGGAACACCTTGCAAAATGTTAAGAACTAAGTTTAAGCTCCACGGCGGAGCTACAGTCTTAAACACAGGCTTAATCCTAGCCAAAGCCTGACAAAAAGCATGAACATCTGGAACTTCTGCCAGACGTTTGTGTAGAAGAATAGACAGAGCCGAAATCTGTCCCTTTAACAAGCTAGCAGATAAGCCCTTTTCTAAACCCTCTTGTAGAAAAGACAATATCCTAGGAATCCTAACCTTACTCCATGAGTAACTCTTGGATTCGCACCAATATAAATATTTACGCCATATCTTATGGTAAATTTTTCTGGTAACAGGTTTCCGAGCCTGTATTAAAGTATCAATAACCGACTCCGAGAAGCCACGCTTTGATAGAATCAAGCGTTCAATCTCCATGCAGTCAGCCTCAGAGAAATTAGATTTGGATGGTTGAAAGGACCCTGAATTAGAAGGTCCTGCCTCAGAGGCAGAGACCATGGTGGACAGGACGACATGTCCACTAGGTCTGCATACCAGGTCCTGCGTGGCCACGCAGGCGCTACCAAAATCACAGATGCTCTCTCCTGTTTGATCTTGGCAATCAGTCGAGGCAGCATCGGGAATGGTGGAAACACATAAGCCATGTTGAAGACCCAAGGGGCTGTCAGAGCATCTATCAGCGCCGCTCCCGGGTCCCTGGATCTGGATCCGTAACAAGGAAGCTTGGCGTTCTGACGAGACGCCATGAGATCCAGATCTGGTTTGCCCCAACGATGAATCAGTTGAGCGAAGACCTCCGGATGAAGTTCCCACTCCCCCGGATGAAAAGTCTGGCGAATTAGAAAATCCGCCTCCCAGTTCTCCACGCCTGGGATATAGATCGCTGACAGGTGGCAAGAGTGAGACTCTGCCCAGCGAATTATCTTTGAGACTTCCAACATCGCTAGGGAACTCCTGGTTCCCCCTTGATGGTTGATGTAAGCCACAGTCGTGATGTTGTCCGACTGAAATCTGATGAACCTCAGAGTTGCTAACTGAGGCCAAGCTAGAAGAGCATTGAATATTGCTCTTAACTCCAGAATATTTATTGGGAGGAGTTTCTCCTCCTGAGTCCACGATCCCTGAGCCTTCAGGGAATTCCAGACTGCGCCCCAACCTAGAAGGCTGGCGTCTGTTGTTACAATCGTCCAATCTGGCCTGCGAAAGGTCATCCCCTTGGACAGATGGGGCCGAGAAAGCCACCATAGAAGAGAATCTCTGGTCTCTTGATCCAGATTTAGTAGAGGGGACAAATCTGAGTAATCCCCATTCCACTGACTGAGCATGCACAATTGCAGTGGTCTGAGAAGCAGGCGCGCAAATGGTACTATGTCCATTGCCGCAACCATTAAGCCGATTACTTCCATGCACTGAGCTACTGACGGGTGTGGAATGGAATGAAGGGCCCGGCAAGTATTTTGAAGCTTTAATAACCTGGACTCCGTCAGGTAAATTTTCATCTCTATAGAATCTATAAGAGTCCCTAGGAAGGGAACCCTTGTGAGTGGTAATAGAGAACTCTTTTCCACGTTCACCTTCCACCCATGGGATCTCAGAAACGCCAGAACTATCTCCGTGTGAGACTTGGCAATTTGAAAACTTGACGCTTGTATCAGAATGTCGTCTAGGTACGGAGCCACCGCTATGCCTCGCGGTCTTAGTACCGCCAGAAGAGAGCCCAGAACCTTTGTAAAGATTCTCGGGGCCGTAGCTAACCCGAAGGGAAGAGCTACAAACTGGTAATGCCTGTCTAGAAAGGCAAATCTTAGGTACTGATAATGATCTTTGTGAATCGATATGTGAAGGTAGGCATCCTTTAAGTCCACTGTGGTCATGTATTGACCCTCTTGGATCATGGGTAGGATGGTTCGAATAGTTTCCATTTTGAATGATGGAACTCTTAGGAATTTGTTTAAGATCTTTAGGTCCAAGATTGGTCTGAAGGTTCCCTCTTTCTTGGGGACCACAAACAGATTTGAGTAAAATCCTTGCCCTTGTTCCGTCCGCGGAACTGGGTGGATCACCGCCATTAATAAGAGGTCTTGTACACAGCGTAGAAACGCCTCTTTCTTTATTTGGTTTGCTGATAACTTTGAAAGATGAAATCTCCCTTGTGGAGGAGAAGCTTTGAAGTCCAGAAGGTATCCCTGAGATATGATCTCCAACGCAGAGGGATCCTTGACATCTCTTGCCCAAGCCTGGGCGAAGAGAGATAGTCTGCCCCCCACTAGATCCGTTTCCGGATAGGGGGCCCTCTCTTCATGCTGTCTTAGGGGCAGAAGCAGGTTTTCTGGCCTGCTTGCCCTTGTTTCAGGACTGGTTAGCTTTCCAGCCCTGTCTGTAACGAGCAACAGTTCCTTCCTGTTTTGGAGCGGAGGAAGTTGATGCTGCTCCTGCCTTGAAGTTACGAAAGGCACGAAAATTAGACTGTTTGGCCTTAGATTTGGCCTTGTCCTGAGGAAGAGTATGACCCTTACCCCCAGTAATGTCAGCAATAATTTCTTTCAAGCCGGGCCCGAACAAGGTCTGCCCTTTGAAAGGAATATTAAGCAATTTAGATTTAGAAGTCACGTCAGCTGACCATGATTTAAGCCATAGCGCTCTGCACGCTTGGATGGCGAAACCAGAGTTCTTAGCCGTTAATTTGGTTAAATGTACAACAGCATCAGAAACAAATGCGTTAGCTAGCTTAAGTGCTTTAAGCTTGTTCATAATCTCATCCAATGGAGCTGTGCGAATGGCCTCTTCCAGAGACTCAAACCAGAATGCCGCAGCAGCAGTGACAGGAGCAATGCATGCAAGGGGCTGTAAGATAAAACCTTGTTGAACAAAAATTTTCTTAAGGTAACCTTCTAATTTTTTATCCATTGGATCTGAAAAAGCACAACTATCCTCCACCGGGATAGTAGTACGCTTAGCCAAAGTAGAAACTGCTCCCTCCACCTTAGGGACCGTCTGCTATAAGTCCCGTGTAGTGGCGTCTAATGGAAACATTTTTCTAAATATAGGAGGTGGGGAAAAAGGCACACCGGGTCTATCCCACTCCTTGCTAATAATTTCTGTTAGCCTTTTAAGTATAGGAAAAACGTCAGTACACACCGGCACCGCATAGTATCTATCCAGCCTACATAATTTCTCTGGAATTGCAACAGTGTTACAATCATTCAGAGCTGCTAATACCTCCCCTAGCAGTACGCGGAGGTTTTCAAGCTTAAATTTAAAATTAGAAATCTCTGAATCCAGTCTCCCTGGGTCAGATCCGTCACCCACAGAATGAAGCTCTCCGTCCTCATGTTCTGCAAATTGTGACGCAGTATCAGACATGGCTCTCCCATCATCAGCGCGCTCTATCCTTAACCCAGAGCTATCGCGCTTGCCTCTTAATTCTGGCAATTTAGATAATACCTCGGTCATAACAGTAGACATGTCTTGCAAAGTGATTTGTATGGGCCTCTCTGATGTACTTGGCGCCACAATATCACGCACCTCCTGAGCGGGAGGCGAAGGTACTGACACGTGAGGAGAGTTAGTCGGCATAACTTCCCCCTCGTTGTCTGGTGATCATTTCTTTACATGTAAAGATTGACTTTTATTTAAAGTGACATCAATGCATTTAGTACACAAATTTCTATGGGGCTCCACATTGGCCTTCAAACATAGTGAACAAGCAGATTCATCTGTGTCAGACATGTTTAAATAGACTAGCAATGAGACTAGCAAGCTTGGAAAATACTTTCAATAAATTTACAAGCAATATAAAAAACGCTACTGCGCCTTTAAGAAGCACAAAAAGCTGTCACAGTTGAAATAACAATGAACCAAATCAGTTATAGCAACCAAAATTTCACAGTAAATGTATTAAATTAGCAAAGGATTGCACCCACCAGCAAATGGATGATTAACCCCTTAATACCCAAAAACGGATATCAATTTAACAAATAACGTTTTTATCACAGTCAAACACACTGTCACAGGTCTGCTGTGACTGATTACCTCCCTCAAAATGAATTTTGAAGACCCCTGAGCTCTCTAGGGACGTCCTGGATCATGGAGGATGAAGTAGGAAAACTGTGACTGAATTTTTACTGCACAAAAAAGCGCTAAAATAGGCCCCTCCCACACATATTACAACAGTGGGGAATCTCAGTTAACTGTTTCTATGCAGAAATAATCGTTAGCCATGTGGAAAAATCATGCCCCAATAAGTTTTATCACCAAGCACCTCACAAAAAACGATTAACATGCCAGTAAACGTTTTAGACATTAAAAGATTATGAAGTGTTATTATTAAGCCTGCTACCAGTCGCTTTTACTGCAGTTAAGGCTCAAACATTACTTCAGCATTAACAGTATTTTCTTAGACAAATTCCATTCTCTAGAAAAATACTTCAGTGCACATACACTCATCAGCCTAATACCAGTCGCTACCACTGCATTCAAGGCTGTACTTACATTACATTGGTAACAGCAGTATTTTCTAGTCAATTCCATTCCATAGAAAAATAATTTACTGCACATACCTCGTTTGCAGGGGGGTCCCGCATGCTATTCCCCTTTCTGAAGTTACCTCACACCTCAGAATGTGCGAGAAACAGCCAGTGGATCTTAGTTACTTCTGCTAAGATCATCGAAAACGCAGGCAGACTCTTCTTCTAATACTGCCTGAGAACAAACAGCACACTCCGGTGCCATTTAAAATAACAAACTTTTGATTGAAGACATAAACTAAGTTTAAAAAACACCACAGACCTCTCACAACGACCTATCTATGTTGAGTTGCAAGAGAATGACTGGGTATGACATGTGAGGGGAGGAGCTATATAGCAACTCTGCTTGGGTGATCCTCTTGCAACTTCCTGTTGGGAAGGAGATATAATCCCATAAGTAATGGATGACCCGTGGACTGACTACACTTAACAAGAGAAAAGATCCATTTACAGTTTTGAAGACCGGACATCCATCCTCAACGAAGCCAGGAGAAGTCTTCATCCAAGCGGCAAGAAGTCCTCAACAAAGCCGGAAGAAGTCTTCATCCAAGCCGGCAGAAGTGGCCCTCCAGACGGGCAGAAGTCTTCATCCAGACGGAATCTTCTATCTTCATCCATCCGGTGCGGAGCGGGTACATCTTCAAGACATCCATCGCGGAGCATCCTCTTCTTTCCACGGCGACTGAAGAATGAAGGTTCCTTTAAGTGACAATAGAATTCTATCAGCCAATCGGAATTCAAGGGACGCCATCTTGGGTGACGTCACTTAAAGGAACCTTCATTCTTCAGTCGCCATGGAAAGAAGAAGATGCTCCGCGCAGGATGTCTTGAAGATGGACCCGTGCCGGATGGATGAAGATGGAAGATGCCGTCTGGATGAAGACTACTGCCCGTCTGGAGGACCACTTCTGCCGGCTTGGATGAAGACTTCTCCCGGCTTTGTTGAGGACTTTTTGCCGCTTGGATTAAGATTTCTCCCGGCTTCGTTGAGGATGGATGCTTGGTCTTCAAAACTGTAAGTGGATCTTCGGGGGTTAGTGGTTTTTTTAGTGGGTTTTTTTAAGGGTTTATTGGGTGGGTTTTATTTTTAGGTTAGGGTTTGGGCAGAAAAAGAGCTAAATGCCCTTTTATGGGCAATGCCCATCCAAATGCCCTTTTCAGGGCAATGGGGAGCTTAGGTTTTATTAGTCAGGTTTTTATTTGGTGGGTTTTATTGTTGGGGGGGTTGTTTGTATTTTTTTACAGGTAAAAGCTGATTTCTTTGGGGTAATGCCCCGCAAAAGGCCCTTTTAAGGGCTATTGGTAGTTTAGTTTAGGCTAGGGTTTTTTTTTTAATTTTGGGGGGACTTTTTTTATTTTGATAGGGCTATTAGATTAGGTGTAATTAGTTTAACTATTTGATAAATTCTTTTTTATTTTGTGTAATTTAGTGTTTGTTTGTTTTTGTAATTTAGGTAATTGTATTTAATTTATGTAATTTATTTAATTGTTGTGTAATGTTAGGTGTTAGTGTAAGACAGGTTAAGTTTATTTTACAGGTACATTTGTATTTATTTTAACTAGGTAGTTAGTAAATAGTTAATAACTATTTACTAACTAGTCTACCTAGTTAAAATAAATACAAACTTGCCTGTAAAATAAAAATAAACCCTAAGGTAGATACAATGTAACTATTAGTTATAGTGTAGCTAGCTTAGGGTTTATTTTACAGGTAAGTATTTAGTTTTAAATAGGAATTATTTAGTTATTAATAGTAGGTTTTATTTAGATTTATTTTAATTATATTAAAGTTAGTGGGTGTTAGGGTTAGATTTAGGATTAGGTTTAGAGGTTAATATGTCTATTATAGTGGCGGCGATGTTGGAAGCGGCAGATTAGGGGTTAATAAATGTAGGTAGGTGGCGGCGATGTTAGGTGCGGCAGATTAGGGGTTAATAATATTTAACTAGTGTTTGCGATGCGGGAGTGTGGCGGTTAAGGGGTTAATATGTTTATTATAGTGGTGGCGATGTCGGGAGCGGCAGATTAGGGGTTAATAATTTTATTTTAGTGTTTGTGATGCAGGAGGGCCTCGGTTTAGGGGTTAATAGGTAGTTTATGGGTGTTAGTGTACTTTTTAGCACTTTAGTTATGAGTTTTATGCTACATCTTTTTAACGTAAAACTCATAACTACTGGCTTTAGATTGCATTACGAATCTTGCGGGATAGGCTGTACCGCTCACTTTTTGGCCTCCCAGAAAAAGCTTGTAATATCGGCGCAATGGAAGTCCCATTGAAAAATTTTTTTACGAAAACTGCGTAAGTTCATTTGCGTTAAGGCCAAAAAAGTGTGCGGTACAGCTGTACCTACAAGATTCGTAATAGCAGCGGTAGTGAAAAAGCAGCGTTATAACCGATAACGCTGCTTTTTCACTCATAACGCAAAACTCGTAATCTAGCCGTATGTCTTTTCCTTATTATTCATATTTTAATGTGCATTGGGAATAGTGAAGAAGTGTTTTAAGTGATGACATTTAACAAAATTTGAAAAAACGTGACAAAACTTAACAAAAAATCTTTTGATTGGTGTGTGAATATTTTGTAAAATAATATTCGACTTATTAAATAAATATAATATAATATGCACATTGAGATAGTGGCATTCTGTGAGTTTGTACTTTCAGATCTTTAATTTTATATTGAAGTGAATTTATTGGTGTCTAGCTTGTTTGTCTTGTGTTGTTGTGTGTATCACAATTATTGTCAAATTTAGTGCCACCCCAATATCTTCTGTTTGGGGTTGTTAATGCTTTTACAATGCTTTGTGTGTTCCTCTATGGTGACATATGTTACTATAATATCCTGATATGCTCAGAAAATCTAATAAATTAAAGTGTGTGTTGCTCAATTATATTGATAGGGATTCTTGTGCATTAATATTTCTACCTCATAATCGGATATTTTATAAGTAAAATTAAAAGATTTTTTATATTGTATATTAAGTTTGATATAATATCTTATCCTTTTCTTATTGGAATGATTAGCTGATACCCATTTACAAATATGAAAAATAGTTATTATTTTCATTCAACCCATGTGGGTGTACAGTGTTAAGCAAATAGATCCATTTAGTTTCTGCTTTTAATAATTCATTTTTCAAGTTGCCTCCTCTTATCCCAAGATTTATGTGTTGGAGACCAAAGCATTTTAGTTTGTTGGTTTTACTTTGATGAATTTGGAGAAAGTGTAATGCTACTCTTGTGATTTTTTTTTGTCAGCTTTTTTATCTTTCTCAGCATTATTAATGTTACTTAAATGTTCTCCAAGTCTTGTATGTAATTTCCTTGTTGTCATACCTACGTATATTAAATTACATTGGCATGATAATGCGTATATTACTCCTTTGGTTTGACATTTAATATACAAATCAATTTTGTGTTTTTTTCTGAAATATATCTGTTACTGATAGTGTTGTATACATATGATAACACAGGCTACATTCTCTACATTTATATGAAGTGTTTTAAGTGATGACATTTAGTAATGGTGCTTTTTTTCTTTTCTGTTTGAAAATGATTTGGGCTGATCATCGATTTCAAATTGGTAAATCTTCTGTACCCTATTTGGAATTCCTCTCCAATAATGTTTTTAATAATTGGGTCAGTATGGAGAATATGTATATGTTTTTGTAAAATGTTGTTAACCTGTTGGATACATGGATTGTATGTTAAAATCAATCTTGTTTCATTATCAGGAGTTTTCTTCTTGATTTTGAGGAGTTCTTGTCTGTGAGTTTGATTGGCTCTCCATTTTGCTTTTTTAATGGATCTCTTACTGTAACCCTTATTTTGTAGTCTATTTGTGAGTTCCTCTGCTCTTCTCTTGTAGGTCTCATCGTTTAAGCAGTTTCTTTTCACTCTTAGGAATTTACCAATTGGCAGAGCTTTTATAGTGCTTGGTGCATGAGCACTTGATGAATGTAGAATACTATTGGTCGCTTTTTCTTTTCTATAAATGTCAGTTTGAATTAGACCTTCCTTGTTTTTAATCATTTTGAGCTCTAGAAAAGACAGCTGTTCTAAACTCATATCCAAGTGAGTTTGATGTTGACAGAATTCTGATTCAAGATTTGAAATAAATGTCAACTTTTGGCCCCTCCCATAGAAAAAACTCATCGTCAATATATCTGATCCAGAGGGGAATGTGTTCAGTAAATTCACAGAGATCATCAGAAAACACTATGGTTTTCTCCCACCACCCTAAGAAAAGATTTGCATAGGTGGGGCACAGGTCATTCCCATCGCGGTGCACCTGACTTGTAAAAAAAAAAAAGAAAAAAAATGTTTGTTGAATGTGAAATAATTGTGATGTAGAATACACTTGAGAAGGTTTAGTATGAATCTATCATGAATATTTTCTTCTGAGGCTAAATTAAAAAAATATTTAACTTCCTTCTCAGTTTGATGATTTATACTGGTATATAGTAATTCTACATCAACTGTGCACAGCCAAGATGTTTCATCCACAGTTACATTTCCATAGTGTCTATCACATATGATGGTAGGTAGGGAATCCACAAACTCCCTCAATCTTTGATCAATGTATTGGCTTGCTTTTTCAGTCAGGTTGTTTATTCCGGACACTATGGGTCGGCCTGGTGAGTTAGTACTATTTTTAAGAATTTTGGGTATTACATAAAAAGTTGCCACTTTTGGATGATCTACTGTTAAGAATTTTAGTTCTTTAGTTTTTATTATTTGGTCTTTGAATGCTTCTTCTATGATTGAGTTATATAATGTTAAATAACCTTGTGTGGTGTTAAAGGTTAGCTGTTTATAGCAATCTTGGTTTAATAATTGTTTTTTATCTTCCCTCATGTACATGTCTAGGGGCCAAATGACAATGTTTATTCCATTTTCAGAATTGCTGATAATTACGTTATTCCAGTTTTTAATTTCTTCAAGTGCTTCCTTTTTCTTATTTAGATAAGTTATTAGTGGGGCAGTTTATATGCAACTTAGTGATTTCCTCACAGACTATTTTATTGAAGTCTCTACACAGGAGGCATTATTTATATTGGGGACATACTTTGATTTATTTTCTTCTTAAATGGAAAGAGTCCACAGCTGCATTCATTACTTTTGGGAAATAAGAACCTGGCCACCAGGAGGAGGCAAAGACAACCCAGCCAAAGGCTTAACTACTCCTCCCACTCTTCTCATCCCCCAGTCATTCTTTGCCTTTCGTCCCAGTAGGATGGCAGAGAAGTTTCAACATTTTTAATTTTAGTTTTTGTCTCTTATGGAGGGTAGTACTCTTCGGCATGGGACAGGAGTTTTAAGTAGTCCTGTCAATCTCTCAGTGAGGGCTTGGATGAAAGTTAGAGTCCGGAGATGCAGGGAGTTTCTTTCTGCGAAACCATCCAACTCATATTAACAGCTCCTCAAGCTCCAACCAAGGAAGGAACCACCCCTAGCTAAAGTCCAACGCTCCAAGGAGCAAGGCTAGAGTCAGGAACAAGCCAGGGAACCAGGAAGGACGTCAGGCAGCCAGGTAATACACAGGAACTCTCACAAACAGGTCTGAGACAACGCAAAGGCAAAGCATACTGAACAGAGGCCCTTTAAATAATAAGTGATGACATCACAATTCTGAGACTGCATCCTGTCTCACATGGATGATGCACACCAGTCTGGCCATAAAAGGAAGTGCAGGAAATGAGCAGCATCCCCCACAATGCACCATAGTCAGGAAGAGAGGTGAGTAAAATGGCTGTCAGCAGCACATTGCAAACAAAACAGGGAAAAACCCTGACAGTACCCTCCCCTCAATGACCCCTCCCCCGCAGGAGGACAAAAGGCTTATTGGGGGAAACGGGCATGGAAGACACGGAGGAGGGTGGGAGCATGAACATCAGAGGAGGGAACCCAAGAACGCTCCTCCGGACCGTAGCCCCTCCAGTGAACCAAATACTGTACACAGCCCCTGGACATACGAGATTCAATAATGCTGCTGACCTCATACTCCTCATGGTTGTCAACAAAGATAGGATGGGGATGAGGCAACACAGTGGTAAACCGATTACAAACCAATGGTTTCAAGAGGGAGACATGAATAACATTGGAGATGCGCATAGCAGGAGGAAGGTCAAGAGCATAGGCCACTGGATTAACCCGTCGGAGTATTTGTGAAAAGGACCAACATAACGGGGAGCCAATTTATTGGAAGGCACACATAGGTTCAAGTTGCGGGAGGATAGCCAAACTCTCTCACCAACCTGGTAGGATGGTGCTGCAAACGGCTACGATCAGCCTGGAACTTTTTGGCGCTGCATAGAACGATGAAGGCAATCCTGAATCTGCACCCATGTGGACTGGAGTTGCCGGAGATTCTGGTAAGATTCTGGTAAGATCGTTTCATTTTTATTGCATAATGATAACATGGAAGACAGGATCAAAGTGTGACGCTTTTTATCTTTAAAGAATCAAGGGTTAATATTCCTGGAAAGGGGATTATTGAACAGGGGGGTTTATACATGATATTGTTTATTGTGTCATTGCTGCGTTACGTACGAGATGAGGCTCTGGCAATGTGTGGAACTTTCAGGTGACTTATGGAAGTATTGCGTGGCCATTTTTTGGCGCGTTTTCTTCTTTGGCAGGGGCGGTGCTGCCAGGCATTCTATTTGACTGGGTGTGGCTATCTCTCTTCCTCTGTTGATCAGCGGTGCAGGAGATGGATAGGTTTCTGTAGTCCGGATCAGAGGAGGTGGTGAGTGCCCTGGCCATTGGAAGTTATAAGGTGCCTATTTATTAAGTCAATCTAGTCCGTAATAACAGCGCAAGCTATGGAGGACTCTGAAGCGTTGGAGGGTTCTCCCTCTTTAACAAGGTCTCATTCCTGTGTTTATTGTGAGGAGGTTCTGGTAGATCAGCCTGCTCAACTATGTTCCACATGCCTTAATAAAGTTACGACATCTAAGAGCAAACGGATGTCTAGTACTAATGAGCCATCCACGTCTGAGGGGTCCCCATCCCGTGAGGTGTGTTCCCAGCACCCATCTCCAATTGCACATGCAGCTCCCCAGGGTCCAATCATTACTCCTGCGGGAGAGATTCGTTGGCCATCAGATTTTGCGGATCAGCTGCAAACGGCGGTATGGAAAGTGATCCATGCCTTACCACGTTCTGCTAAGCGCAAGGGTAGGGCGTATCATGGCGGCCCGGGCCAGGGGTTGTCTATGCCTGTGGAACTTTCTGAGGCGTTATATGATGACGAGGCCCACTCCGACTCTTCGGAGGAGGCCCCTTCTGGGTCGGAGTCCGTGTCATCTAAACCTCCGGCGGTGGAGGAGCCTGACTTTAGGTTTAGGATGGAAAATTTGCGCTTTTAGCTGAGGAAAGTGCTTGCTACTCTGGAGGTTTCCGGAACCGAAACTTCCAGAAGAACCTGCGATTCCTAAGTTTGATAAGGTATATGAGGACAGGGTGGTGCCTCAGGCCTTCCTGGTTCCTGTTAAGATGGCAAATATTATTAAGAATGAATGGAGCGATTAGGTTCTTCCTTTTCCCCTTCTTTCTTTAAGAAACTGTTCCCCGTCCCGGACTCTCAGCTGGAGCTGTGGGCTTTTGTCCCTAAGGTAGATGGTGCTATCTCCACGCTCGCGAAGTGGACAACTATTCCCCTGGAGGATAGTTCATCATTTAAAGAGCCCATGGATACAAAGTTGGAAAAGATGTTAAGGAAAATGTTTCAACACACAAGGTTTGTTTTTCAGCCGGCAGCGGCTGTAGCCGCTGTCGCCGGAGCTGCGACATATTGGTGTGAATCCCTGTGTGAAATGGTCGAGGGGGAGACTTCCATTGACGAGATACAGGACAAGATTAAGGCGCTGAAGATCGCCAATTCTTTCATATGTGATGCCAATATGCAAATTATTCACCTGAATGCTAAGGTGTCAGGTTTTTCCGTTTTAGCTTGCAGGGCTTTGTGGCTAAATCTTGGTCTGCGGACATGACCTCTAAGTCGAGGCTGTTGTCCCTGCCTTTTCAAGGAAAGATTCTGTTCACTCCAGGATTGGATTCGATCATATCCACGGTTACGGGAGGCAATGGAGCTTTCCTACCGCAGGATAAGAAGGCTAAGCCTAAAGGATCTACTTTTCGTCCCTTTCATGTGGACAAGGCCCAGCGTCAGCAGCCCGTCGCGAAAGCGGATCAGTCCAAGAGAACTTGGAAAACGGCTCATTCTTGGTACAAGTCTAAACAGAGCAAGAAGCCTGCAGAGACAAACTCGGCATTAAGGGGCGGCCCCTGAACGGTCTCTGGACCAAGTAGGGGGCAGATTATCTTTCTTCTCAGAAGCATGGTTGAAGGACATTCAGAATCCTTGGGTTCTAGACGTTGTCGCCCAGGGCTACAGGATAGGGTTCAGATCCCATCCGCCCAGGGACAGATTCCTCCTTTCAAACCTGTCTTCAAGACTGGAAAAGAGAGAAGCCTTTCTAGAATATGTGAGAGATCTCTCCTCTCTAGGTGGCATCATACCAGTACCCCAAGCAGAAAATCGCAAATTTTAATATCAAACCTATATTTTTTTCCTCCATTACCGCTTCGAGTGGTGGCCCGCATCAAGCAGGAGCGGGTATCAGTAATCCTGATTGCTCCATCGTGGCCGCGAAGAACGTGGTTCGCGGATCTAGTGGGGATGTCCTCATCTCCTCCATGGAAGTTACCTTGCTGATACAAGGTCCATTTGTTCATCAAAATCTAGATTCTCTGAGGCTGACTGCGTAGAGATTTAACGCTTAGGCCCCAATTTATCAAAGGTCTTGCAGACATGATCCGACTCTATGGATCAGGTCCGCAAGACCTCACTAAATGCGGAGAGCAATACGCTCTCCACATTTAACATTGCACCAGCAGCTCACAAGAGCTGCTGGTGCAACGCCGCCCCCTGCTGACTCGCGGCCAATCGGCCGCCAGCAGGGAGGTGTCAATCAACCCGATCGTATTCGATCGGGTTGATTTCCGGTGATTCCTGTCCGCCTGCTCAGAGCAGGCGGACAGGGTTATGGAGCAGCGGTCTTTAGATTCGCCAGAAACACGGCCCTTCAAGCTCCATACGGAGCTTGATAAATGGGCCTGTCTGTCTTAGCCAAGAGAGTTTTCTCTGAGAGTGTCATTGATACTCTTATTCAAGCTTGTAAACCAGTTCCTCGGCATATCTACCACAAGGTGTGGAGGACTTACTTATTCTGGTGTGAAGAGCGTGGCTTTTCCTGGCACAGAGTTAAGGTTGCCAGGATCTTATCTTTTCTCCAGGATAAGCTGGAGAAGGGCCTTTCTGCTATTTCCCTGAGAGGACAGATTTCGGCCCTGTCGGTTTTATTGCACAAGAGACTGGCTGAGCTTCCAGATGTGCAGTCCTTGGTTAAGGCTCTTATTAGGATCAGACCTGTGTTTAGATCTGGGTCTCCTCCTTTGAGCCTAAATCTTGTTCTTCGGATTTTGCAACAGGTTCTGTTTGAGCCTCTGCATTCCGTTGACATTAAATTGTTATCTTGGAAGGTGCTCTTTTTATTGGCTATTGCCTCTGCGTGCAGAGTTTCTGAGATCTCTGCTTTGCAATGTGAGCCCCCTTATCTGAATTTTCATGCAGATAAGGCAGTTTTACGTACTAAATTAGGTTTTCTTCCTAAGGTTGTGTCAGATTGCAACAACAATCAGGAGATTGTGGTTCCTTCCTTGTGTCCTAATCCTTTTTCATTGAAGGAACGCTTACTTTACAATTGTGTATCGCGCCTTGAAGTTCTAAGGAGTTTAGACAATCTTTCTCTTTGTTTGTTGTCTATTCTGGGAAGCGTAAGGGGCAGAAGGCTACTTTGACTTCCCTATCTTTTTGGTTAAAGGGACACTCAAGTCAAAATTAAACTTCATGATTCAGATACAGCATGAAATTTTAAACAACTTTCCAATTTACTTTCATTAACAAAATGTGCACAGTCTTTTTATATTTACACTTTTTGAGTCACCAACTCCTACTGAGCATGTGCAAGAGTTCACAGCATATACTGTACTTATATGCATTTGTGATTGACTGATGGCTGTCAGATGATACAGGGGCAGTGGAAATAGACATAACTTTGCAATTTATTTAACAAAAATCTACTACTCATTTGAAGTTAAGACGAAGTGCTATTGCATTGTCTTCTTAGCATGCATTTGTTGATTATGCAAATCTATTGTATTGACTGGTCCTTTAAGGAGTGTCATCCCCTTAGCTTACGAGACAGTGGATAACGGCTCTTTCCACTAGAGCAGTGGCTTCCTCTTGGGCCTTTAAGAATGAGGCCTCTATGGATCATATTTGTAAGGCGGCTACCTGGTCCTCCTTACATACTTTTTAAAAATTCTACAAGTTTGATGTTTTTGCTTCTCCTGAAGCAGCTTTTGGGAGAAAAGTTTTGCAGGCTGTGGTGCCCTAAGAATAGGGTCCGCCTCTTCCTTTTTGTTCCATCCCGTTATTTATTCAGTGTCCTCTGGAGCTTGAGTATAGTTTTCCCAACAGTAAGGAATGAAGCCGTGGACTCTCCCTATCTCAGGAAGGAAAACTTAATTTATGCTTACCAGAAAAATGATTTTCCTTCCGGATAGGGAGAGTCTACGACCCCCGCCCATTTTTTCTTGTCTATGGGCGGTCCCCTATTATTTATTTTATTCTTCTGGCACCATTTATGCCCTAATGTTTCTCCTACTTTTCCTTGTTCCCTTGGCAGAATGACTGGGGTAATAAGGAAGTGGGAGGGATATTTAAGCCTTTGGCTTGGTGTCTTTGCCTCCTCCTGGTGGCCAGGTGTTGTATTTCCCAACAGTAAGGAATGAAGCCGTGGACTCTCCCTATCCGGAAGGAAAGGAATTTATCTGGTAAGCATAAATTATGTTTTTTGTGTGTTGTTATTCATAATCTTCAAGCATTAACACTATACTTCAGATCTCCAAAAGCACTACATTTTCTTGCACTATTTTTTTTTGCCTTCAAGAGCAACATTTAACTTACCACTTGTAAAATGCGTTCTAATAGCACTCCCGGCTCTATACATTGAAAGTACAGGGCTCACTAAAAAAAATGACGGCTGTGTTAAGATTCCCTGGTATAACATTTTTACCATCAGATTGTGCTCTATTCTTAGCTCAAGGTTGCTCAAAGGATAACTCGCCCTGCCCTATTTATTATGCTCCACTTGTAATCTAGGCCACTATTGGTTCCTGGTTTAAAGGGAACTAAGAGACAAAATGGAAATATGCAGGAGTGCATTTATATCGTGAATTGAATAATTTTTGCAATATATGTATTAGGAAAAATGCCTCTAGTAAAAGCACTCACTGTTGTGCATGACCTGCGCACCCACATTTAAATATCACGTCTGTTCTGAGAGCCAATGGTGGCTTGTATGAGTCTTTCCTGACTCTCTGAGCAGATGCAGTGTTTGAATGCATGTAAAGGGCATGCGCACCATAAAATACATATGTAGAATTATTTTTTGTAAATACAGTTCTATTTCAAAAATGCTTTTGTTCACAACCGGAATGCATTTGCACACATTTTAGTTTTTATTCTGCAGTGTTCTCCACAGAAAATGTTGCCAGCGTGGTGGCATTATGAAGTTGCCGGGTGGGGGAAGTGTATACTTTCTAATATTATAACGTTTTCTTTTATCCAAAGCACAAATTAATTGCATAAATAGACATAAATTTATTTAATGATAATTTGAGCAAATAAACATTTAATATGATATTAGCTTGGTGGTCAATTAAATTAGCCGGGTGGCACACCCATTAATAAGGTCCTGGTGAGAACACTGTTATGTTCCATTAATAAAAAGTTAAAACTATCGTTGAGATCACACTTTTAAACTATAAAATTATTACACAACTAAAATACGGACATTTAAACATTAATTTACAACTACAATAGATTGGACAAAATATTTGTTTTAAAATGACAACTAATAATCTATTAGCTGTCCTGTTTTACTTTCTCTTTGCTTCTGTGAACAGCCCTGTGAGAACTTACTTGAAAAGCCTATAAATGGTTGTTTATTATAGTTTTTCGTGTGTTTGATTCGATTTTTATATTATATTGTATATAAAGTTTGAGTGGTTGTATGATCAGCAACTCTTCTAATAAATTAAAATGGCTTAGAAAAGGAAGCTTAGAGTTACCTTGCATACAGTATTTTTGCATTAAAATTCTAATGGATTAGAATAGGTGTGTAAAGTGTCTGCATTAAATAAATTATTCACAAAATAACAATTAGTCTTTTAATATCCTTGGTGGCAGCTTATTGTTATTTTATTCAATTTTAATCATTTCAACAAAATAAAGTTGTTATTTTTTTTTTTTGGGGGGGGGGTTCTTAAAGTATGTGTACTGCTGAAGAAGAAAAAATAAAGCAATTAAAATTCCAGAAAAGACGTAAAAAGTCTAAAACTGCTTCAGCAAAGGGGTGAAAATGAATATATTACATTTACATAGTTTTTCATTTTGCATTTAATGTCTCTTTTTTTAAGTGGGCTATTTAAAGGGATATGAAACTCAACTTTTTTTTTTATTCAAAATTCAAATAGAAAATATAATTTTAAAAAAGTTTCCAAATTTCTTCTATTATCAAATTCGCTTTGTTCTCTTGTTAAACTTTGTTGAAGAGATACCTCTATAGGTAGCATGCACTTCTGGAGCACTACATGACAGGAAATAGTGCTGCCCTCTAGTGCTCTTCCTATTGTATAACATTGTTGCAAAACTGCTGCCATATAGTAATGCAGACACATGCACACTCCTGAACTTGCCTTCCTGCTTTTCAACAAAGGATAACAAGAAAACAAAGAAATTGCATATGAAAATAGCCTCCTACTTCCGCATTGGGCCATGAGTGAAACCGCCGAATGCACAACTCTAGGTTGTACGATGTTTATCTATAATAGTGAGGAGCTGTATAAATGAACTGAAATTGCTGAGGGTCCCACGGCTCCAGTGGTAGCTGTACTGTGTGTACCTTTAATGCTGAGAAGTTGTATAAATAATCTGATATTACTAAGGTAAGGGTCCCGCGCCAGAGGTGGCTGCACTGTGTATAGCTATAATATTGAGGAGCTGTATAAATGAACTGATACTACAGCCACCTCTAGAGTCGGATTCTCAGTAATGTCAGTTCATTTATACATCTTCTTGCTATAATAACTATACACAGTACAGCCACCTCTGGGGAAGGACCCTTAACTTCGTAATATCAGGTGATTTATACATTATAGACACAGTACAGGGGTGGGACCCTCAGTAATGTGTGTAACAATAATAGCAGGGAGTTTTATAAATGAACTATTACTGAGGGTCCCATCCCAGAGCTGGCTGTACTGTTGTATACATGTAATAGAGAAGAGCTGTATAAATACACACACATTGCCATGCATTTGTTCCAGGGGTAATTGTGTGTACTACATACATTTATTTATTAAGTTTCAACTTCCTTTTTGTTGTGGGAATTTGTCACACTTCCATGCCACCTCTGGGGCTAATTAGTGTTTGTTCTTTGTCTGCTAATAATGTACATACAGAGAATTCTCCAGGCTTAATTAATAGAAGTAGTTTTTTTGTCTCTCCTGGTCTTATTCCTTCTAGAAAGCACACAACCTCTTCGTAACTTGTAAACACACAAATATGACTCATTTTCCACTTTTATCTTGATTCAAATGTTCTCCAAAAGCAACATACTGTACGTTCAATAACCTCCTCTTAAGGCTATACCACCAGTCAGCGTAGAAATGTGTTGTACAAATGCACAGACCTTATACAGCAGTAGATTAATAAAGATGGTGAAACCTAGCTATCTTACTGTGCAAACTGTTTATATGCTACAGTAACAGAAAGATGCTGCGTTAATACCCTTATAGCTTAGACAGAACATTAGTATAGTAAAAGGGGACTCTTTAAGTACACAGAGACCAGTGAAAGACTAGTAATAGGTGATGTATGAATAAAATATGCAATAGCTTCTCAGTGTACTAGTCTTTTACTGAATGAGAAACATATACACTGATATAATAAGCCAATGAAGTGTGACATAATAGTGCTGTATAATACAGATACTACATAAGAGAAGTGTGTGTTGCACCCTAGTGTAATAGAAAAGGTGCTGTCTAAATACAGATATTATTCTCACTTCTTTGTGCACTAGTCAGGTGCTGTATGAATGCAGATTTTGCATGGTAATGACAGTAGTGATTGCACTAGTGGAACAGAAAGGTGCTTTAAAAATACAGGTATTATATAGCAGTGACTTCACTGTGCACTAGTGAAATAGAAAGGTTCTGTATATATACTGATATTGTACATCAGTAACTGCCCTGTGCACCAGTATTTCCATATACATACAGATATTATACAGCAATGTCTGCACAGTACACACGTGTAAAACTATGGTTCCATAGAAATGCAGGTATTCTGCAACAGTGACTGTGTCATAGTGTAAAAGCTGCTTTATAAATTCAGATATTATGCCACAGTGATTGACCTGTACGCTAGTGTAATAGAAAGTATATAAATATAGATATTATATTAGTCCAACTCCTTTGTCCACAGGCTCCCCAATCAGTCTTTGTCTTAAATATAAAGTGCAGAGCTGCTCTCTATCAGGGACAGGTTTAGATAACCAATATTATTATACACTGTAACATATCCACTGTCAGCCTATAGAACATACAGGTATACCCCACTCATACAGCGGGTTAGGGACCGGAGCCTCGCTGTAAAGTGAAAACCGCCTTAAAGTGAAACAAGGCAGTTTTAGCTTTCTTTTCAATGTTTAAAATCTTGAAAACATGTTTGAACTAACATATATTAGGGGTGCAATAGTGCTATGTTTAGTTTAACCCTAGCACAGCAAGTATTCAATTAGTATTTAATAAATACTGTACCTGTAAAATAGTGACAATTACTGTAGTACAATTTGCCAGACTATAACACTGAGACACAGATTGCACTGTAATGATGTAAACAGAGTGAACTAAGCATAACAAAATGGTGCCAGTCACTTTTCTCACAATCTCATGAAGATTACAGCACTGTTTCAAAATCCTTGTAGGTTGAACTTCAGCTCCACAAAGCGCTGTATTAGCGAATCGCTGTAAAGTGAAGCGCTGTAAAGTGAGGTATACCTGTAATTCTTTTAATAAGGTTTATCATTTTTATCTGTGTAGAGAAACTCTGAATTATTATATCTTGCTGCCATAATCATCAGCGCTGTCTAGAAACCTAGCACTTGTGCAGCCTGCTCATATACAGTACCTGCTTCTCACAAACCATATGGGAAGAATTATTTAGAAGGGAGGGAGGCAGAGGGGAATCCAAGGAGAGAGTGAGAGAGGAAACAGAGGAGGGCTCTACAAGACAGTAAGGGGAGGGGGAGCCACAGCAAAGAGACTAAGGAGCTGGGAGAGAATTGGCAACTAAAGCCAGGGAGCGAACAGGGCAGACATAAGGTGACAGCAGTGAAGGATGTACACAGAGCAAACAGCTGTGGGAGTTTGTATAGACTTTAGGGAAGTCATTGAGGGGGCTTAAAGAGGAAAGAGATCATCGAGAGTAGTGCAGGCAGCTCACAAAGAGAACACAAGAGAGAGTTACTAGAATGTGCTGGGGTGTAAGGGAATAAATCCAGTAGATACAACAGCAGCACAGGGGAGAGAAGGGAAAGGATAAAATGGGATAACAAAACAAACGGTAGAAATATTGCTTGTATAAAAAAAAGAGAATGAGTAGTAAGTCTGATTATGGAGGAGAGTAGTAAGGGGCACTGGGAGGAGAGTTTATTGAAAATAGTTCCTGAGAATTTCAGCTTGAGAATTGGAAGACTGGATCAGCAAAGGGGGCATTGTATACAAAATATAGTGAGCTAGAAAAGAAAGGAGTATTAAGCACAGCTTACTGAGGATATCTCGCCGTGAAACCCACACAAATTGCCATCATGCCTGATACCAACTACCTGCGCTCTGTGTCATGGAGCTACATCAAGGTGAGAGGAGGCGGCATAACCAAGTGCTACTGTATAGTAACATAAAACTGTATGATACTAGAGTATGTAGTGAACATGCTGCTTTGTGTAATAATACAACTAATAATACAACTAAGTAATAATATAACTAATAATGAACATGCTCTATAAACTAATAACTACTACCCTGGTATTGAGCATACATACACTGCTTATAAACCCGATGTACTGTATAACGATAATGCTACAATTTAGAATTGTGTAGGTATACAATAATAGTTGACACTACACACTGAATAGTTACTTGATAAAGAGAAAGGTTAACTATTTTTTAATGTTATCATTCATATTAACGCTACCAAAATTCAACACTTTAAAATATTCGCATCACGTTGGTATTTGACAGTTTTTTTGTGTTGTTATTTGTTATTAATTTATCATCTACCACCTTTTTTTTACTCTTATAGTTCAAAAGAATGCTGAACCGTGAGCTGACCCACTTGTCTGAAATGAGCCGTTCAGGGAACCAGGTCTCAGAATATATTTCTAACACATTTCTTGGTGAGTCCGTTTTTTTTATATCCTTTTTTATCAAACCTGTCTTTGCCTAAATATTTTCATGGATGGATGTTTAGAGTTTGCCACTGAGCTAAAACCACATATTAGGTCTTCACAAATCTGAAATACATTTTTCAACCACTGGAATGTATAATTACTATCTGCATTGCCTTGAAAAAATATGATAACAATAGCTATGTGGTCTCTGGTTTTGTCACTCGTTGATTATGAATAAAAACATGGACTTATTGCCATACAGTGAGTAAGTTAGAAGTAGTTTGTAGCAAGTGATAAACATTCCTTATTACATTTACTTTAACAAAATGCTAATGTAATACTCTCTTGGTATCAATGTATGAAAAGGCATCCGTGTTATCAGTGTGTGAGAGAGAGTCAGGGTCAGCATATGTGTAGGCCCCTCTGTGTGCATGTGTGTATGCTATGGTGTAGGCCTATGTGTGTGCATGTGTGTGTGCATGTCTGAATGCTATGGTGTAGGCCTATGTGTGTGCATGTGTGTGTGCGTGTCTGAATGCTATGGTGTAGGCCTCTCTGTGTGCATGTGTGTGTGCATGTCTGAATGCTATGGTGTAGGCCTCTCTGTGTGCATGTGTGTGTGCATGCCTGAATGCTATGGTGTAGGCCTCTGTGTGCGTGTGTGTGCATGTCTGAATGCTATGGTGTAGGCCTCTGTGTGTGCATGTGTGTGTGCATGTCTGAATGCTATGGTGTAGGCCTCTGTGTGCGTGTGTGTGCATGTCTGAATGCTATGGTGTAGGCCTATGTGTGTGCATGTCTGAATGCTATGGTGTAGGCCTATGTGTGTGCATGTGTGTGTGCATGTCTGAATGCTATGGTGTAGGCCTATGTGTGTGCATGTGTGTGTGCATGTCTGAATGCTATGGTGTAGGCCTATGTGTGTGCATGTGTGTGTGCATGTCTGAATGCTATGGTGTAGGCCTGTGTGTGCATGTCTGAATGCTATGGTGTAGGCCTGTGTGTGCATGTCTGAATGCTATGGTGTAGGCCTATGTGTGCATGTCTGAATGCTATGGTGTAGGCCTCTCTGTGTGCATGTGTGTGTGCATGTCTGAATGCTATGGTGTAGGCCTCTCTGTGTGCATGTGTGTGTGCATGTCTGAATGCTATGGTGTAGGCCTCTCTGTGTGCATGTGTGTGCATGTCTGAATGCTATGGTGTAGGCCTATGTGTGCATGTGTGTGTGCATGTCTGAATGCTATGGTGTAGGCCTCTCTGTGTGCATGTGTGTGCATGTCTGAATGCTATGGTGTAGACCTGTGTGTGCATGTGTGTGTGCATGTCTGAATGCTATGGTGTAGGCCTATGTGTGTGCATGTGTGTGTGCATGTCTGAATGCTATGGTGTAGGCCTATGTGTGCATGTCTGAATGCTATGGTGTAGGCCTATGTGTGTGCATGTCTGAATGCTATGGTGTAGGCCTCTGTGTGCATGTGTGTGTGCATGTCTGAATGCTATGGTGTAGGCCTCTCTGTGTGCATGTGTGTGCATGTCTGAATGCTATCGTGTAGACCTCTGTGTGCATGTGTGTGTGCATGTCTGAATGCTATGGTGTAGGCCTCTCTGTGTGCATGTGTGTGCATGTCTGAATGCTATGGTGTAGGCCTCTCTGTGTGCATGTGTGTGTGCATGTCTGAATGCTATGGTGTAGGCCTCTCTGTGTGCATGTGTGTGCATGTCTGAATGCTATGGTGTAGGCCCCTCTGTGTGCATGTGTATGTCTGAATGCTATGGTGTAGGCCTCTCTGTGTGCATGTGTGTGCATGTCTGAATGCTATGGTGTAGGCCTCTCTGTGTGCATGTCTGAATGCTATGGTGTAGGCCTCTCTGTGTGCATGTGTGTGCATGTCTGACTGCTATGGTGTAGGCCTATGTGTGTGCATGTGTGTGTGCATGTCTGAATGCTATGGTGTAGGCCTATGTGTGTGCATGTCTGACTGCTATGGTGTAGGCCTCTCTGTGTGCATGTGTGTGTGCATGTCTGAATGCTATGGTGTAGGCCTCTCTGTGTGCGTGTGTGTGTGCATGTCTGAATGCTATGGTGTAGGCCTCTCTGTGTGCGTGTGTGTGTGCATGTCTGAATGCTATGGTGTAGGCCTCTCTGTGTGCGTGTGTGTGTGCATGCCTGAATGCTATGGTGTAGGCCTCTGTGTGCATGTCTGAATGCTATGGTGTAGGCCTCTCTGTGTGCATGTGTGTGCATGTCTGAATGCTATGGTGTAGGCCTCTCTGTGTGCGTGTGTGTGTGCATGTCTGAATGCTATGGTGTAGGCCTATGTGTGTGCATGTCTGACTGCTATGGTGTAGGCCTCTCTGTGTGCATGTGTGTGCATGTCTGAATGCTATGGTGTAGGCCTCTCTGTGTGCATGTGTGTGCATGTCTGAATGCTATGGTGTAGGCCTCTCTGTGTGCGTGTGTGTGCATGTCTGAATGCTATGGTGTAGGCCTCTCTGTGTGTGTGTGTGTGTGCATGTCTGAATGCTATGGTGTAGGCCTCTGTGTGCATGTCTGAATGCTATGGTGTAGGCCTCTCTGTGTGCATGTGTGTGTGCATGTCTGAATGCTATGGTGTAGGCCTCTCTGTGTGCATGTGTGTGCATGTCTGAATAAGTCAAAAGGGTGTGTGTGCAAGTCTGAATGCTATGGTGTAGGCCTCTCTGTGTGCATGTGTGTGCATGTCTGAATGCTATGGTGTAGGCCCCTCTGTGTGCATGTGTATGTGCATGTCTGAATGCTATGGTGTAGGCCTCTGTGTGTGCATGTCTGAATGCTATGGTGTAGGCCTCTCTGTGTGCATGTGTGTGCATGTCTGAATGCTATGGTGTAGGCCTCTCTGTGTGCATGTGTGTGCATGTCTGAATGCTATGGTGTAGGCCTCTCTGTGTGCATGTGTGTGTGCATGTCTGAATGCTATGGTGTAGGCCTCTCTGTGTGCGTGTGTGTGCATGTCTGAATGCTATGGTGTAGGCCTCTCTGTGTGCATGTGTGTGCATGTCTGAATGCTATGGTGTAGGCCTCTGTGTGCATGTCTGAATGCTATGGTGTAGGCCTCTCTGTGTGCATGTGTGTGCATGTCTGAATGCTATGGTGTAGGCCTCTCTGTGTGCGTGTGTGTGTGCATGTCTGAATGCTATGGTGTAGGCCTATGTGTGTGCATGTCTGACTGCTATGGTGTAGGCCTCTCTGTGTGCATGTGTGTGTGCATGTCTGAATGCTATGGTGTAGGCCTCTCTGTGTGCGTGTGTGTGCATGTCTGAATGCTATGGTGTAGGCCTCTCTGTGTGCGTGTGTGTGTGCATGTCTGAATGCTATGGTGTAGGCCTCTGTGTGCATGTCTGAATGCTATGGTGTAGGCCTCTCTGTGTGCATGTGTGTGCATGTCTGAATGCTATGGTGTAGGCCCCTCTGTGTGCATGTGTATGTGCATGTCTGAATGCTATGGTGTAGGCCTCTCTGTGTGCATGTCTGAATGCTATGGTGTAGGCCTCTCTGTGTGCATGTGTGTGCATGTCTGAATGCTATGGTGTAGGCCTCTCTGTGTGCATGTGTGTACATGTCTGAATGCTATGGTGTAGGCCTCTCTGTGTGCATGTGTGTGCATGTCTGAATGCTATGGTGTAGGCCCCTCTGTGTGCATGTGTATGTGCATGTCTGAATGCTATGGTGTAGGCCTCTCTGTGTGCATGTCTGAATGCTATGGTGTAGGCCTCTCTGTGTGCATGTGTGTGCATGTCTGAATGCTATGGTGTAGGCCTCTCTGTGTGCATGTGTGTACATGTCTGAATGCTATGGTGTAGGCCTCTCTGTGTGCGTGTGTGTGTGCATGTCTGAATGCTATGGTGTAGGCCTCTCTGTGTGCGTGTGTGTGCATGTCTGAATGCTATGGTGTAGGCCTCTCTGTGTGCGTGTGTGTGCATGTCTGACTGCTATGGTGTAGGCCTCTGTGTGCATGTGTGTGTGCATGTCTGACTGCTATGGTGTAGGCCTCTGTGTGCATGTGTGTGCATGTCTGAATGCTATGGTGTAGGCCTCTCTGTGTGCATGTGTGTGTGCATGTCTGAATGCTATGGTGTAGGCCTCTGTGTGCATGTGTGTGCATGTCTGAATGCTATGGTGTAGGCCTCTGTGTGCATGTGTGTGTGCATGTCTTAATGCTATGGTGTAGGCCTCTCTGTGTGCGTGTGTGTGCATGTCTGAATGCTATGGTGTAGGCCTCTGTGTGCGTGTGTGTGCATGTCTGAATGCTATGGTGTAGGCCTCTCTGTGTGCATGTGTGTGTGCATGTCTGAATGCTATGGTGTAGGCCTCTCTGTGTGCATGTGTGTGCATGTCTTAATGCTATGGTGTAGGCCTCTCTGTGTGCATGTGTGTGCATGTCTGACTGCTATGGTGTAGGCCTCTCTGTGTGCATGTGTGTGTGCATGTCTGAATGCTATGGTGTAGGCCTCTCTGTGTGCATGTGTGTGCATGTCTGAATGCTATGGTGTAGGCCTCTCTGTGTGCATGTGTGTGTGCATGTCTGACTGCTATGGTGTAGACCTCTCTGTGTGCATGTCTGAATGCTATGGTGTAGGCCTATGTGTGTGCATGTGTGTGTGCATGTCTGAATGCTATGGTGTAGGCCTCTCTGTGTGCATGTGTGTGCATGTCTGACTGCTATGGTGTAGGCCTCTCTGTGTGCATGTGTGTGTGCATGTCTGAATGCTATGGTGTAGGCCTCTCTGTGTGCATGTGTGTGCATGTCTGACTGCTATGGTGTAGGCCTCTCTGTGTGCATGTGTGTGTGCATGTCTGAATGCTATGGTGTAGGCCTCTCTGTGTGCATGTGTGTGTGCATGCCTGAATGCTATGGTGTAGGCCTCTGTGTGCATGTGTGTGTGTGTGCATGTCTGACTGCTATGGTGTAGACCTCTGTGTGCATGTGTGTGTGCATGTCTGAATGCTATGGTGTAGGCCTCTCTGTGTGCATGTGTGTGTGCATGTCTGAATGCTATGGTGTAGGCCTCTCTGTGTGCATGTGTGTGTGCATGTCTGAATGCTATGGTGTAGGCCTCTCTGTGTGCATGTGTGTGCATGTCTGAATGCTATGGTGTAGGCCTATGTGTGTGCATGTCTGAATGCTATGGTGTAGGCCTCTCTGTGTGCATGTGTGTGTGCATGCCTGAATGCTATGATGTAGGCCTCTGTGTGCGTGTGTGTGCATGTCTGAATGCTATGGTGTAGGCCTGTGTGTGTGCATGTCTGAATGCTATGGTGTAGGCCTATGTGTGTGCATGTGTGTGTGCATGTCTGAATGCTATGGTGTAGGCCTATGTGTGTGCATGTGTGTGTGCATGTCTGAATGCTATGGTGTAGGCCTATGTGTGTGCATGTGTGTGTGCATGTCTGAATGCTATGGTGTAGGCCTATGTGTGTGCATGTGTGTGTGCATGTCTGAATGCTATGGTGTAGGCCTATGTGTGTGTGCATGTCTGAATGCTATGGTGTAGGCCTATGTGTGTGCATGTGTGTGTGCATGTCTGAATGCTATGGTGTAGGCCTCTGTGTGCATGTCTGAATGCTATGGTGTAGGCCTCTGTGTGCATGTGTGTGTGCATGTCTGAATGCTATGGTGTAGGCCTCTCTGTGTGCATGTCTGAATGCTATGGTGTAGGCCTATGTGTGCATGTGTGTGTGCATGTCTGAATGCTATGGTGTAGGCCTCTCTGTGTGCGTGTGTGTGCATGTCTGAATGCTATGGTGTAGGCCTATGTGTGCATGTGTGTGCATGTCTGAATGCTATGGTGTAGGCCTCTCTGTGTGCGTGTGTGTGCATGTCTGAATGCTATGGTGTAGGCCTATGTGTGCATGTCTGAATGCTATGGTGTAGGCCTATGTGTGTGCATGTCTGAATGCTATGGTGTAGGCCTATGTGTGTGCATGTCTGACTGCTATGGTGTAGGCCTCTCTGTGTGCATGTGTGTGTGCATGCCTGAATGCTATGGTGTAGGCCTCTCTGTGTGCGTGTGTGTGTGCATGCCTGAATGCTATGGTGTAGGCCTCTCTGTGTGTGTGTGTGTGTGTGTGTGCATGTCTGAATGCTATGGTGTAGGCCTATGTGTGTGCATGTCTGACTGCTATGGTGTAGGCCCCTCTGTGTGCATGTGTGTGCATGTCTGAATGCTATGGTGTAGGCCTCTCTGTGTGCATGTGTGTGCATGTCTGAATGCTATGGTGTAGGCCTCTCTGTGTGCATGTGTGTGCATGTCTGAATGCTATGGTGTAGGCCTCTCTGTGTGCATGTGTGTGTGCATGTCTAAATGCTATGGTGTAGGCCTCTGTGTGCGTGTGTGTGCATGTCTGAATGCTATGGTGTAGGCCTCTCTGTGTGCATGTGTGTGTGCATGTCTGAATGCTATGGTGTAGGCCTCTCTGTGTGCATGTGTGTGCATGTCTTAATGCTATGGTGTAGGCCTCTCTGTGTGCATGTGTGTGCATGTCTGACTGCTATGGTGTAGGCCTCTCTGTGTGCGTGTGTGTGCATGTCTGAATGCTATGGTGTAGGCCTCTCTGTGTGCATGTGTGTGTGCATGTCTAAATGCTATGGTGTAGGCCTCTCTGTGTGCATGTGTGTGCATGTCTGAATGCTATGGTGTAGGTCTCTGTGTGCATGTGTGTGCATGTCTGACTGTTATGGTGTAGACCCCTCTGTGTGCATGTGTGTGCATGTCTGAATGCTATGGTGTAGGCCTCTGTGTGCATGTGTGTGCATGTCTGAATGCTATGGCGTAGGCCTCTGTGTGCATGTGTGTGTATGTCTGAATGCTATGGTGTAGGCCTCTGTGTGCATGTCTGAATGCTATGGTGTAGGCCTCTCTGTGTGCGTGTGTGTGCATGTCTGAATGTTATGGTGTAGGCCTCTGTGTGCGTGTGTGTGCATGTCTGAATGCTATGGTGTAGGCCTATCTGTGTGCATGTGTGTGCATGTCTGAATGATATGGTGTAGGCCTATGTGTGTGCATGTCTGAATGCTATGGTGTAGGCCTCTGTGTGCATGTGTGTGCATGTCTGAATGCTATGGTGTAGGCCTATGTGTGTGCATGTCTGAATGCTATGGTGTAGGCCTATGTGTGTGCATGTCTGAATGCTATGGTGTAGGCCTATGTGTGTGCATGTCTGAATGCTATGGTGTAGGCCTATGTGTGTGCATGTCTGAATGCTATGGTGTAGGCCTATGTGTGTGCATGTCTGAATGCTATGGTGTAGGCCTATGTGTGTGCATGTCTGAATGCTATGGTGTAGGCCTATGTGTGTGCATGTCTGAATGCTATGGTGTAGGCCTATGCGTGTGCATGTCTGAATGCTATGGTGTAGGCCTATGTGTGTGCATGTCTGAATGCTATTGTGTATGTGCCTGCATTTGCTTTTGTATGGATTTGTGTATGGGTTTGGATAAGTGTTTACAATGTATCCATCCTTGTCAACAATCCTGATTGAATACTCATACATGTTTGTCTCCGTGTGCAAACATCAGTGCGGTGTGTGTGTTTTGGTGTCTGTCTGTAGCTGCACATTTACATGTGTGCATGGTTGTGTGTCTGGACTTTTATGCATTAACATGGATGAAATTTGTGTTGATGTTTTCAGCATATATATATACGTGTGTATTTGTTTCTGTACAGGTTCATGTATGTATAGACTGTATGGCCAAAGGTCTGTGTACACCCGTATTAATTATTGAGTTCAGGTGTTTCAGCCACACCCTTTGGTAAATGATGCATAAAATCCAGTACATAGCCATCAAGTCTCAATAAACAAACAATGGCAGTACAATGGATTGTACTGAAGAGCTCAGTGACTTTAAAGATGGCACTGTCATAGGATGCCACCTTTTCAATAAGACAGTTTGTTTAACTAAAGAGGAACTGGACATGGGAATTATTGTTTCAGATTATTTAAAATTTGGTACACAATGCAGCAATGCAGCCGGTAAGGCCAGTCGAATACTTGGTTGCATTTGGAGAGATATTAGTAGCAGAAATAGCAGAGTTTTTATGCCACTTTACAGATCATTACTTAGGCCACATCTGGAATACTGTGTACAGTTCTGGAGACCCTATGTTCAGAAAGATATAAATAAACTAGAAACTGTCCAAAGGAGGGCTACTAAAATGGTACACAGTCTAAAATATAAAACGTACAAAGAAAGACTCTATGGGGCCGATTTATCAACATCCGTATGCATCTGTTTCCGCAGGTAACAGGAGTTAAGAAGCCACGGTCTTAAGAACGCTGCTCCGTAACTCGTCTGCCACCTCTGAGGCGGCAGATAGCAATCAGCCCGATCGGATTTATTGACACCCCCTGCTAGAGGCCAATTGGCCGCGAATGTGCAGGGGGTGGCATTGCACAAGCATTTCACAAGGAATGCTTGTGCAATGATAAATGCCGACAGCATACGCTCACACTTTGATAATTCGGCCCCTATGACCTAAATATGTATGGCTTAGAGTAGAGAAGGGAAAGAGATGACATGATAGAAACCTTCAAATATATGAAGGGTCTTAAAGGGAAATTTTTTCTTTCATGGTTCAGATAGAACATACAATTTTAAATAACTTTCAAATTTACTTCTATTATCAAATTTTCTTTGTATTTTTTAGTATCCTTTGTTGAAAAGCCGGAAGGTAAGCTCAGGAGCGTGCACATCTCTGCAGCAGGATATAGCAGCAGTTTTACAACAATGTTATACATTAGCAAGAGCACTAGATGGCAGTACTATTTTCTGTCATGTAGTGCTTCAGGCATGTGCACGCTACCTACCTAGGTATCTCTGCAATAAAAAAAATAACATAAGAATGAAGCATATTTGATAATAGAAGTAAATTGGAAACTTTTTGAAAATTGTATATCTGAATAATTAAACAAAAATTGTGGGTTTCATGTCCCTTTAACTCGTTAACGACCAAGGACGTACCCTGTACGTCATCGGTGTTTCCAAGCGGGGGCGTGCATGGGAGCAGGTGGGAACGCTACACTATGGCAAAATTTATTTATTACATACAGTGAGAGAAAGGACTGGGGAGAGTGAGAATTTTTAGCTAAGGGATCTGGGAAGGGGAGGATATTGAGGGGGGTAGCTACACTAGAGAAAATGTTTAATTATTTTATAAAACATACCATATTTTATGGAAAACTGGGTACTGGCAGACAGCTGCCAGTACCCAAAATGGCGCACAATAAGGTAGAGGGGCAGGGTTAGAGCGCTGTTTGGGGAGGGGGGAATCAGGCAGTTGGGAGCTAAGGGGGGATCCTACACAGCAGAATATGTTTTTTAAAAACAAAAAACATTTTTATTTTAGTACTGGCAGACTTTCTGCCAGTACTTAAGATGGCGGGGACAATTGTGGGGTTGGGGAGGGAAGAGAGCTGTTTGGGAGGGATCAGGGGGTGTGATGTCAGGGGGGAGGCTGATCTCTACAATAAAGCTAAAATTAACCCTGCAAGCTCCCTACAAGCTACCTAATTAACCCTTTAACTGCTGGGCATAATGCACGTGTGGTGCGCAGCGGCATTTAGCGGCCTTCTAATTACCAAAAAGCAACCCCAAAGCCATATATGTCTGCTATTTCTGAACAAAGGGGATCCCAAAGAAGCATTTACAACCATTTGTGCCATAATTGCACAAGCTGTTTGTAAATAATTTCAGTGAGAAACCTTACATTTGTGAAAAAGTGAATGTGAATTTTTTTATTTGATCGCATTTGGCGGTGAAATGGTGGCATGAAATATACCAAAATGGGCCTAAATCAATACTTTGGGTTGTCTACTAAAAAAATATATATGCATGTCAAGGGATATTCAGGGATTCCTGACAGATATCAGTGTTCTAATGTAACTATCGCTAATTTTGAAAAAAAGTGGTTTGGAAATAGCAAAGTGTTCTATAACTTGGGAAAAAAAGCAAAGAACATATAAACATTGGGTATTTCTAAACTCAGGACAAAATTTAGAAACTATTTAGGATGGGTGTTTTTTGGTGGTTGTAGATGTGTAACAGATTTTGTGGGTCAAAGTTAGAAAAACAGAATTTATGCTTACCTGATAAATTACTTTCTCCAACGGTGTGTCCGGTCCACGGCGTCATCCATTACTTGTGGGAATATTCTCTTCCCCAACAGGAAATGGCAAAGAGCACAGCAAAAGCTGTCCATATAGCCCCTCCTCAGGCTCCGCCCCCCAGTCATTCGACCGACGGTTAGGAGAAAAAAAGGAGAAACTATAGGGTGCCATGGTGACTGTAGTGTATAGAGAAAAAAATTGTTCAAACCTGATTAAAAAACCAGGGCGGGCCGTGGACCGGACACAACGTTGGAGAAAGTAATTTATCAGGTAAGCATAAATTCTGTTTTCTCCAACATTGGTGTGTCCGGTCCACGGCGTCATCCATTACTTGTGGGAACCAATACCAAAGCTTTAGGACACGGATGAAGGGAGGGAGCAAATCAGGTTACCTAAACGGAAGGCACCACGGCTTGCAAAACCTTTCTCCCAAAAATAGCCTCCGAAGAAGCATAAGTATCAAATTTGTAGAATTTGGCAAAAGTGTGCAGAGAAGACCAAGTCGCTGCCTTACATATCTGATCAACAGAAGCCTCGTTCTTGAAGGCCCATGTGGAAGCCACAGCCCTAGTAGAGTGAGCTGTGATTCGTTCAGGAGGCTGCCGTCCGGCAGTCTCATAAGCCAATCGGATAATGCTTTTCAGCCAGAAAGAAAGAGAGGTAGCAGTAGCTTTTTGTCCTCTCCTCTTACCAGAGTAAACGACAAACAAAGATGAGGTTTGTCTAAAATCCTTTGTTGCTTCTAAATAGAACTTTAAAGCACGGACTACATCTAAATTGTGTAACAAACGTTCCTTCTTTGAAACTGGTTTCGGACACAGAGAAGGAACAACTATTTCCTGGTTAATATTCTTGTTGGAAACAACTTTTGGAAGAAAACCAGGCTTAGTACGCAAAACAACCTTATCTGAATGGAACACCAGATAGGGAGGATCACACTGCAAAGCAGATAACTCAGAAACTCTTCTAGCAAAAGAAATAGCAACCAAAAACAGAACTTTCCAAGATAGTAACTTGATATCTACGGAATGTAAAGGTTCAAACAGAACCCCTTGAAGAACTGAAAGAACTAAATTTGGACTCCAAGGAGGAGTCATGGGTCTGTAGACAGGCTTGATTCTGACCAAAGCCTGTACAAAAGCTTGTACATCTGGCACAGCTGCCAGTCGTTTGTGTAACAAGACAGATAAAGCAGAAATCTGTCCCTTTAGAGAACTCGCTGACAACCCTTTATCCAAACCCTCTTGGAAAAAGGAAAGAATCTTAGGAATTTTAATTTTACTCCAGGAGAATCCCTTGGATTCACACCAACAGATATATTTTTTCCATATTTTATGGTAAATCTTTCTAGTCACAGGTTTTCTGGCTTGGACCAGAGTATCAATCACTGAATTTGAAAATCCACGCTTGGATAAAAACAAGCGTTCAATTTCCAAGCAGTCAGCTGCAGAGAAACTAGATTTGGATGTTCGAATGGACCTTGTACTAGAAGATCCTGTCTCAAAGGTAGCTTCCATGGTGGAGCCGATGACATATTCACCAGGTCTGCATACCAAGTCCTGCGTGGCCACGCAGGAGCTATCAGAATCACCGAGGCCTTCTCCTGTTTGATCCTGGCTACAAGCCTAGGAAGGAGAGGAAACGGTGGAAACACATAAGCTAGGTTGAACGACCAAGGCGCCACTAATGCATCCACTAGAGTCGCCTTGGGATCCCTGGATCTGGACTCGTAGCAAGGAACCTTGAAGTTCTGACGGGACGCCATCAGATCCATGTCTGGAATGCCCCATAATTGGGTTAACTGGGCAAAGACCTCCGGATGGAGTTCCCACTCCCCCGGATGGAAAGTCTGACGACTCAAATAATCCGCCTCCCAGTTGTCTACTCCTGGGATGTGAATTGCAGATAGGTGGCAGGAGTTATCCTCCGCCCATTTGATGATCTTGGATACCTCTCTCATCGCCAAGGAACTCTTTGTTCCTCCCTGATGGTTGATGTAAGCTACAGTCGTCATGTTGTCCGACTGGAATCTTATGAATCCGGCCTTCGCTAGTTTAGGCCAAGCCTGGAGCGCATTGAATATCGCTCTCAGTACCAGGATGTTTATCGGGAGAAGGGACTCTTCCTGAGACCATAGACCCTGAGCTTTCAGGGAGTCCCAGACCGCGCCCCAGCCTAATAGACTGGCGTCGGTCGTGACAATGACCCACTCTGGTCTGCGGAAACTCATTCCCTGGGACAGGTGATCCTGAGTCAACCACCAACGGAGTGAGTCTCTGGTTACCTGGTCTACTTGAATCTGGGGAGACAAGTCTGCATAGTCCCCATTCCACTGATTGAGCATGCACAGTTGTAATGGTCTTAGATGAATTCGAGCAAAAGGAACTATTTCCATTGCTGCAACCATCAACCCTACTACTTCCATGCACTGAGCTATGGAAGGCTGCAGAATAGAGTGAAGAACTTGACAAGCGTTTAGAAGCTTTGACTTTCTGACCTCTGTCAGGAAGATCTTCATTTATAAAGAATCTATTATTGTTCCCAAAAAGGGAACTCTTGTTGACGGAGACAGGGAACTCTTTTCTACGTTCACCTTCCACCCGTGAGATCTGAGAAAGGCTAGAACAATGTCTGTATGAGCCTTTGCCTTGGAAAGAGACGACGCTTGAATTAGAATGTCGTCTAGATAAGGTGCCACTGCAATGCCCCTCGGTCTTAGAACCGCTAGAAGGGACCCTAGCACCTTTGTGAAAATTCTGGGAGCAGTGGCTAAACCGAATGGAAGAGCCACGAACTGGTAATGTTTGTCCAGAAAGGCGAACCTTAGGAACTGATGATGATCTTTGTGGATAGGAATATGTAGGTACGCATCCTTTAAATCCACGGTAGTCATATATTGACCCTCCTGGATTGTAGGTAAAATTGATCGAATGGTTTCAATTTTGAAATATGGAACTCTGAGAAATTTGTTTAGAATTTTTAAATCCAGAATTGGTCTGAAAGTTCCTTCTTTTTTGGAAACTACAAACAGGTTTGAGTAAAACCCCTGACCTTGTTCCACAGTTGGAACTGAGTGTATCACTCCCATATTTAACAGGTCTTCTACACAATGTAAGAATGCCTGTCTCTTTATTTGGTCTGAAGACAAGCGAGACATGTGGAACCTTCCCCTTGGGGGCAGTTCCTTGAATTCTTGAAGATAACCCTGAGAGACTATTTCTAGTGCCCAGGGATCCGGAACATCTCTTGCCCAAGCCTGAGCAAAGAGAGAGAGTCTGCCCCCTACTAGATCCGGTCCCGGATCGGGGGCTACCCCTTCATGCTGTCTTGGTAGCAGCAGCAGTCTTCTTGGCCTGTTTACCCTTGTTCCAGCCTTGCATTGGTTTCCAAGCTGGTTTAGCCTGGGAAGCGTTACCCTCTTGTCTAGAGGCTGCAGAGTTAGAATCCGGTCCGTTCCTGAAATTGCGAAAGGAACAAAAATTGGACTTATTCTTAGCCTTAAAAGGCCTATCCTGTGGGAGGGCATGGCCCTTCCCCCCAGTGATGTCTGAAATAGTCTCTTTCAATTCTGGCCCAAAAAGGGTCTTACCTTTGAAAGGGATATTAAGCAATTTTGTCTTGGAAGATACATCCGCCGACCAAGATTTTAGCCAGAGCGCCCTGCGCGCCACAATTGCAAACCCTGAATTTTTCGCCGCTAATCTCGCTAATTGCAAAGCGGCATCTAAAATAAAGGAATTAGCTAACTTAAGTGCGTGAATTCTGTCCATGACTTCCTCATATGGAGTCTCCATATTAAGCGACTTTTCTAGTTCATCGAACCAGAAACACGCCGCCGTAGTGACAGGAATAATGCACGAAATAGGTTGGAGGAGGTAACCTTGCTGAACAAAAATCTTTTTAAGCAAACCCTCCAATTTTGTATCCATAGGATCTTTGAAAGCACAATTGTCCTCAATGGGAATAGTCGTGCATTTGGCTAGGGTAGAAACTGCCCCCTCAACCTTAGGGACTGTTTGCCATGTGTCCTTCCTTGGGTCGACCATGGGGAACAATTTCTTAAATATAGGAGGAGGGACAAAGGGTATGCCTGGTTTCTCCCACTCCTTATTCACTATGTCCGCCACCCTTTTAGGGATCGGAAAGGCATCAGGGTGCACCGGGACCTCTAGGAATTTGTCCATTTTGCACAATTTTTCTGGAATGACCAGAGTCACAATCATCCAGCGTAGTAAGTACCTCCTTAAGTAAGGCGCGGAGATGTTCTAACTTAAATTTAAACGTCAAAACATCAGGTTCTGCCTGTTGAGAAATTCTACCTGAATCAGAAATTTCCCCCTCCGACAAACCCTCCCTCACTGCCAATTCTGACTGGTGTGAGGGTATGACAGATAAATTATCATCAGCGCACTCCTGCTCTACTGTATTTAAAACTGAGCAATCACGCTTTCTTTGAAATGCTGGCATTTTGGATAAAATATTAGCTATAGAATTATCCATAACAGCTGTTAATTGTTGCATAGTAACAAGCATTGGCGCGCTAGATGTACTAGGAATCGCCTGCGCGGGCATAACTGGTATTGACACAGAAGGAGAGGATGAAGAACTATCCCCACTACCTTCATTTGAGGAATCATCTTGGGCAACCTTATTAAATGTGACAGTACTGTCCTTACTTTGTCTGGACGCCATGGCACAATTATCACATACATTTGAAGGGGGGACCACCTTGGCCTCCATACATACAGAACATGTTCTATCTGAAGGTACAGACATGTTAGACAGGCTTAAACAGGCTAATAATGCAAAAAAAACGTTTTAAACAAAACCGTTACTGTCTCTTTAAATTTTAAACAGAGCACACTTTATTCCTGAATGTGTGAAAAACTATGAAGGAAATATCCAATCTTTACCAAATTTTCACCACAGAGTCTTAATGCTTTAAAAGTATTGCACCCCAATTTTCAAGCTTTTAACCCCTTAATTGAGGAAACTGGAGCCGTTTAATCAAATAACAATTTTTAACCCCACTACAGTCCCAGCCACAACGTTTGCTGCGACTTCACCTGTCCTTAGGAGTTATACGATACCAAATTAAGCCTTCCAGGAACGTTTTCAATGATCACCAGGCCCTCTCACATGCAGCTGCATACACTGCATCCAAAAGAAACTGTGCAGTTATGGCGCGAAAATGAGGCTCTGCCTACTATAGTGAAAGGCCCCTCTGACTGGAAAGGTGTCTAAACAACTGCCTGGCGCCTAAAAACGTTCCCCAACAATAAAAGTTTTATAAATCACCTCAGATTACATAAAAAACTTAAATAAAGCAATCGATTTAGCTCACAAGAGTGTCAACCAGTGTATAGCCCATAATAAGCCTTCATTCTGTTAAGAGTCTAAGAAAATGGCTTACCGATCCCCAAGAGGGAAAATGACAGTCTTCTAGCATTACACAGTCTTGTTAGAAAATGGACTAGTCATACCTTGAGCAGAAAAGTCTGCTAACTGTTCCCCCCAACTGAAGTTCCCTGGGCTCAACAGTCCTGCGTGGGAACACCAATTGATTTTAGTTACTGCTGCTAAAATCATACTCCTCTTTTAAACAGAACTCTTCATCCCTTTCTGTTTTAGAGTAAATAGTACAACCAGCACTATTTTAAAATAACAAACTCTTGATAGCAGAATTAAAAACTACAACTAAACACCACATACTTTTCACCATCTCCGTGGAGATGCTACTTGTTCAGAGCGGCAAAGAGAATGACTGGGGGGCGGAGCCTGAGGAGGTGCTATATGGACAGCTTTTGCTGTGCTCTTTGCCATTTCCTGTTGGGGAAGAGAATATTCCTACAAGTAATGGATGACACCGTGGACCGGACACACCAATGTTGGAGAAAAGTGTGTTTCTCTTGTAAGGTGTATCCAGTCCACGGATTCATCCATTACTTGTGGGATATTCTCCTTCCCAACAGGAAGCTGCAAGAGGACACCCACAGCAGAGCTGTCTATATAGCTCCTCCCCTAACTGCCACTCCCAGTCATTCTCTTGAAGCTCTCGACAAGAAAGGAAGTATCAAGCGATATGTGGTGACTTAGTGTAGTTTAACTTCAATCAAAAGTTTGTTATTTTTAAATGGTACCGGCGTTGTACTGTTTTTGCCTCAGGCAGAAATTAGAAGAAAAGTTCTGCCTGAGGTTTTTGATGATCTTAGCAGGTTGTAACTAAGGTCCACTGCTGTTCTTACACATAGCTGAAGAGTATGGGAAAACTTCAGCCGGGGGAATGGCCTGCAGAATTAACTGCTCTGAGGTATGTTCAGTATATTTTTTTCTAGAGAGGTGATAAGGTCTAGAAAATGCTGACAGTGCCTGATGTATTTAAGGTAAGCCTGATTACAGTGATTTAACAAACGACTGGGATCATGCTTGCAGTAAAGGGTAATATTCATGTTAATTGCTCTTATTACTTAGTATGTAAAACGTTTGTATTTGCAGTCTGAGACATCCAGCTTCCCTGAAGGAGTCCCCTGACATATAGTACCTCTGTAAAGGGTTTTTGTTCCTACAAAAGTCGTTTTAAGGGCAGGTAGGAGCCACAGTAGAGCTGTGGCATTTTGCTTGTGACTGTTTATAACGGTTTTACCGTTTTTCTGATTCGTTTTTGAGTCTGAGGGGTTAATTTTCCATTTGCAAGTGGGTGCAATGCTATTTTAGTCTATTATACACACTAAAAATTTCGTAGAGTTTACTGCCTTTTTTCAGTTTATGTGTTTGTTTTTTTCTCTTAAAGGCACAGTACCGTTTTTTATATTCTGCTTTTTAACATTTATTAAAGTGTTTTCCAAGCTTGCTGGTCTCATTACATGTCTGACATAGAGGAAACTCCTTGTTCATTATGTTTAGAAGCCATTGTGGAATCCCCTCTTAGAATGTGTACCAAATGCACTGATCTTACTATAAATTATAAAGACCATATTCTGGCTTTAAAAGATTTATCACCAGAGGAAATTGACAAGGGGGAAGTTATGCCGACTAACTCTCCCCACGTGTCAGAACCTATAACTCCCGCTCAAGGGACGCCAAGTACATCTAGCGCGCCCATTGCGTATACCTTACAAGACATGGCGGCAGTTATGAATCATACCCTTACAGAGGTATTGTCCAAACTGCCAGGGTTACAAGGAAAGCGAGATAGCTCTGGGGCTAGAACAAATACAGAGCTCTCTGACGCTTTAGTAGCTATGTCTGATATACCCTCACAATGTGCAGAAGCTGAGGCAGGAGAGCTTCTATCTGTGGGTGATTTTTATGACTCAGGGAAGACACTTCAACCTGATCCTGATATGTCTACATTTAAATTTAAGCTTGAACACCTCCGCGTGTTGCTCAGGGAGGTTTTAGCAACTCTGGATGACTGTGACGCCATTGTAGTCCCAGAGAAATTGTGTAAGTTGGATAAATACTATGCAGTGCCTGTTTACACTGATGTTTTTCCAATCCCTAAGAGGTTTTCAGAAATTATTACTAAGGAATGGGATAGACCAGGTGTACCGTTCTCTCCCCCTCCTGTTTTTAAAAAGATGTTCCCTATAGATGCCGCTACATGGGACTTGTGGCAGACGGTCCCTAAGGTGGAGGGAGCAGTCTCTACCCTAGCGAAGCGTACAACTATCCCGGTCGAGGACAGTGGTGCTTTTCTAGATCCAATGGACAAAAAATTAGAGGGTTACCTTAAGAAAATTTTTATTCAACAAGGTTTTATTCTCCAGCCTCTTGCATGCATTGCCCCAGTCTCTGCTGCTGCGACCTTCTGGTTTGAGTCTCTAGAAGAGGCTCTACAGGTAGAAACCCAGTTGAATAATATCCTTGACAAGCTTAAAACTCTTAAGCTAGCCAATTCATTTGTTTCTGACGCCGTTGTTCATTTAACCAAGCTAACGGCTAAAAACTCAGGTTTTGCTATTCAGGCGCGTAGGGCGCTATGGCTTAAATCCTGGGCAGCTGACGTTACTTCAAAGTCTAAGCTTCTCAACATTCCCTTCAAGGGGCAGACCCTATTCGGGCCTGGACTGAAGGAGATCATTTCTGATATTACTGGAGGAAAAGGTCACGCCATTCCTCAGGATAGGTCCAACACATTAAGCACCAAACAGACTAATTTTCGTTCTTTTCGAAACTTCAAGAATGGCGCAGCTTCAACTTCCTCTAATACAAAACAGAGGGAAATTTTGCCCAGTCCAAGCCGGTCTGGAGACCTAACCATAGGAAAGCAGGCCAAAAAACCTGCTGCTGCCTCTAAGACAGCATGAAGGATCAGCCCCCGATGCGGAAACGGATCTAGTAGGGGGCAGACTTTCTCTCTTCGCCCATGGGCAAGAGATGTCCAGGATCCCTGGGCGTTGGAAATTGTGTCCCAGGGATATCTTCTGGACTTCAAAGCTTCTTCCCCAAAAGGGAGATTTCATCTCTCACTATTATCTGCAAACCAGATAAAGAGAGAGGCATTCTTACATTGTGTTCAAGACCTCCTAGTTATGGGAGTGATCCACCCAGTTCCAAAGGAGGAACAGGGGCAAGGCTTCTATTCAAACCTGTTTGTAGTTCCCAAGAAAGAGGGAACCTTCAGACCAATCTTAGATCTCAAGATCTTAAACAAATTTCTCAGGGTCCCATCCTTCAAGATGGAGACTATTAGAACCATCCTACCTATGATCCAGGAGGGTCAATATATGACTACCGTGGACTTAAAGGATGCTTATCTTCACATTCCGATACACAGAGATCATCATCGGTTTCTCAGGTTCGCCTTCCTAGACAGGCATTACCAGTTTGTGGCTCTTCCCTTTGGGTTAGCTACGGCACCAAGAATCTTTACGAAGGTTCTAGGATCACTCATAGCGGTCCTAAGGCCGCGGGGTATAGCAGTAGCCCCTTACCTAGACGACATTCCAATACAGGCGTCAAATTTTCAAATCGACAGGTCCCATACGGACATTGTTCTGGCATTCCTGAGGTCTCATGGGTTAAAGGTGAACGAAGAAAAGAGTTCTCTATCCCCTCTCACAAGAGTTTCTTTCCTAGGAACTCTGATAGATTCTGTAGAAATGAAGATTTACCTGACAGAGACCAGGTTGTCAAAACTTCTTAATTCCTGCCGTGTTCTTTATTCTACTTCTCGCCCTTCAGTGGCTCCGTGTATGGAAGTAATCGGCTTAATGGTAGCGGCAATGGACAAAGTGCAGTTTGCCCGCCTACATTTCAGACTGCTGCAACTTTGCATGCTCAGTCAGTGGAATGGGGATTACACAGATTTGTCCCCTCTACTAAATCTGGATCAAGAGACCAGGGATTCTCTCCTCTGGTGGCTATCTCGGGTTCATCGGTCCAAGGGTATGACCTTTCGCAGGCCAGATTGGACAATAGTAAAGACAGATGCCAGCCTTCTGGGCTGGGGTGCAGTCTGGAACTCCCTGAAGGCTCAGGGCTCGTGGACTCAGGAGGAGGCACTCCTTCCGATAAACATTCTGGAACTAAGAGCGATATTCAATGCTCTTCAGGCTTGGCCTCAGCTTGCTGCGGTCAGGTTCATAAGATTTCAGTTGGACAATATCACGACTGTAGCCTACATCAACCATCAAGGGGGAACAAGGAATTCCCTAGCAATGTTGGAGGTTTCAAAAATAATCTATGGGCAGAGGTTCACTCTTGCCATCTATCAGCTATCCATATCCCAGGAGTAGAAAACTGGGAGGCGGATTTTCTAAGTCGACAGACTTTTCATCCGGGGGAGTGGGAACTCCATCCGGAGGTATTTGCTTATGGGTTTCCACCATTTCCTCTGCTCCCTCGTCTGATTGACAAGACCAAGCAGGAGGGAGCTTCGGTGATTTTGATAGCACCTGCGTGGCCACGCAGGACTTGGTATGCAGATCTGGTGGACATGTCATCCCTTCCACCATGGACTTTGCCGCTGAGGCAGGACCTTTTACTTCAGGGTCCTTTCAACCATCCAAATCTAATTTCTCTGCGCCTGACTGCTTGGAGATTGAACGCTTGGTTTTATCAAAGCGTGGTTTCTCTGAGTCGGTCATTGATACCTTAATTCAGGCTCGAAAGCTGGTCACTAGGAAAAGCTATCATAAGATATGGTGTAGATATCTTCATTGGTGTGAATCCAAAGGTTACTCATGGAGTAAGGTCAGGATTCCTAGGATATTATCTTTTCTCCAAGAAGGATTGGAGAAGGGATTGTCAGCTAGTTCCTTAAAGGGACAGATTTCTGCTCTGTCTATTCTTTTGCACAAGCATCTGGCTGATACTCCAGATGTGCAGGCGTTTTGTCAGGCTTTAGTTAGAATCAAGCCTGTGTTTAAACCTGCAATTCTGCAAGGGGTTCCGTTTGAACCTTTGCATTCCATAGATATTAAACTTTTATCTTGGAAAGTTCTGTTTTTAGTAGCTATCTCCTCGGCTCGAAGAGTTTAGGAGTTATCTGCTTTACAATGTGATTCCCCTTATCTCATTTTCCATGCAGATAAGGTAGTGTTACGTACCAAACCTGGTTTTCTTCCTAAGGTGGTATCTAATAAAAATATCAATCAGGAAATTGTTGTTCCTTCACTATGTCCTAATCCTTCTTCAAAGAAGGAACGTCTATTACACAATCTTGATGTGGTTCGTGCTTTAAAATTTTATTTTCAAGCTACGAAGGGTTTTCGTCAAACATCTGCTTTGTTTGTGGTCTACTCTGGACAGAGGAGAGGCTAAAAGGCTTCGGCAACTTCTCTTTCTTTTTGGCTAAGAAGTATAATCCGCTTAGCTTATGAGACTGCTGGCCAGCAGCCTCCTGAAAGAATTACAGCTCATTCTACTAGAGCGGTAGCTTCCACATGGGCTTTTAAGAATGAGGCTTCTGTTGAACAGATTTGTAAGGCGGCGACTTGGTCTTCGCTTCATACTTTTTCGAAATTCTACAAATTTGATACTTTTGCTTCTTCGGAGGCTATTTTTGGGAGAAAGGTCTTACAGGTAGTGGTGCCTTCCGTTTAAGCGCCTGCCTTGTCCCTCCCTTCATCCGTGTCCTATAGCTTTGGTATTGGTATCCCACAAGTAATGGATGAATCCGTGGACTGGATACACCTTACAAGAGAAAACAAAATTTATGCTTACCTGATAAATTTATTTCTCTTGTGGTGTATCCAGTCGACGGCCCGCCCTGTCATTTTAAGGCAGGTGTTTTTTATCTTTAAACTACAGTCACCACTGCACCCTATAGTTTCTCCTTTCTCTTGCTTGTCTTCGGTCGAATGACTGGGAGTGGCAGTTAGGGGTGGAGCTATATAGACAGCTCTGCTGTGGGTGTCCTCTTGCAGCTTCCTGTTGGGAAGGAGAATATCCCACAAGTAATGGATGAATCCGTGGACTGGATACACCACAAGAGAAATAAATATATCAGGTAAGCATAAATTTTGTTTTTTTTTCAATTTTTTCCCTCATATTTTATCATTTTTTATAGTAAATTATAAGATATGATGATAATAATGGTATTTTTAGAAATTCCATTTAATGGCGAGAAAAACGGTATATAATATGTGTAGGTACAGTAAATGAGTAAGAGGAAAATTACAGCTAAACACAAACACCGCAGAAATGTAAAAACCCTGGTCCTAAACGGTCATAAAATGGAAAAGTGCTGTGGACCTTAACTGGTTAATAAAGTAGAAGCTGAAAGCATTTTCCACAAAAAAACAAATGCCAAAACAAGGGGTCACAATCTTAAGTTAGAAGGTAGCAGACGCAGGAGAAATGTGAGGAAGCATTGTTTTACAAAACGGGTGGTGGATTCATGGAATAAACTTCATATTGAGGTGGTAAACACCACAACTGTAAAATAATTTAAAAATGTCTATGACGTGTATATGGCTATCCTAAGAAAAAACTAACATATAATATGGGTAGACTTGATGTGCCTTTTTGGTTCTTATCTACCGTCAAATTCTATCGGCTAGATTATGAGTTAAGATTACGTTAAGAGGTCCTAACGCTGCTTTTTAACGCCCGCTGGTATTACGAGTCTTGCAGGTACAGGTGTACCACTCACTTTTTTGTCCAGACTTGGAAATACCGCAAATCCACTTACGTAAATTGCGTATCCTCTTTTTTCAATGGGACTTGCATAGCGCCGGTATTACTGCCAAAAAGTGAGCAGTAGACCCTCTTCTGTCAAGACTGGTACCGCATTTTAAAGTCAGTAGTTAAGAGTTTTACACTACAACGCCGTAGCATAAAACTCTTAACTAAAGTGCTAAAAAGTACACTAACACCCATAAACTACCTATTAACCCCTAAACCGAGGCCCTCCCGCATCGCAAACACTAAAAAAAATGTTTAACCCCTAATCTGCCGAACCGGACATCGCCACCACTATAATAAATATATTAACCCCTAAACCGCCGCACTCCTGCCTCACAAACATTGGTTAAATATTATTAACCCCTAATCTGCCGTCCCTAACATCGCAGACACCTACCTACATTTATTAACCCCTAATCTGCCGCCCCCAACGTCACCGCCACTATTCTAAATTTATTAACCCCCCTAATTTAAATATAATTTAAATAAATCTAAATAAAATTCATATAATTAACTAAATAATTCCTATTTAAAACTAAATACTTACCTGTAAAATAAACCCTAAGCTAGCTACAATATAACTAATAGTTACATTGTATTTAGCTTAGGGTTTATTTTTATTTTACAGGCAAGTTTGTATTTATTTTGACTAGGTAGAATAGTTACTAAATAGTTATTAACTATTTAATAAATACCTAGCTAAAATAAATACAAATTTACCTGTAAAATAAAACCTAACCTAAGTTACACTAACGCCTAACACTACACTATAATTCAATTATTTCCCTAAATTAAATACAGTTAAATACAATTAAATAAAATTAGCTAAAGTACAAAAAAAAACACTAAATTAAGAAAATAATAAAACAAATTACAAGATTTTTTAAACTAATTACACCTAATCTAATCCCCCTAACAAAATAAAAAAAGCCCCCCCAAAATAAAAAAGCCCTACCCTACACTAAATTACAAATAGCCCTTAAAAGGGCCTTTTGCGGGGCATTGCCCCAAAGTAATCAGCTCTTTTACCTGTAAAAAAAATTACAAATCCCCCTCAACATTAAAACCCACCACCCACACAACCAACCCTACTCTAAAACCCACCCAATACCTCCTTAAAAAAACTAACACTAACCCCTTGAAGATCACCTTACCGGGAGAAGTCTTCATTCAACCGGGCCGAAGTCCTCAACGAAACTGGGAGAAGTCTTCATCCAAGCCGGGCGAAGTTGTCCTCCAGACGGGCAGAAGTCTTCGTCCAGGCGGCATCTTCTATCTTCATCCATCCGGCGTGGAGCGGTTCCATCTTCAAGACATCCGACGTGGAGCATTCTCTTCATCCGACGGCTCTTCTGGAATGAAGGTTCCTTTAAATGACGTCATCCAAGATGGTGTCCCTTCAATTCCGATTGGCTGATAGAATTCTATCAGCCAATCGTAATTAAGGTAGAAAAAATACTATTGGCTGATGCAATCAGCCAATAGGATTGAGCTCGCATTTTATTGGCTAATTGGAACAGCCAATAGAATGCCAGCTCAATCCTATTGGCTGATTGCATCAGCCAATAGGATTTAACTTCAATCCTATTGGCTGATTGCATCAGCCAATAGGATTTTTTCTACCTTAATTCCGATTGGTTGATAGAATTCTATCAGCCAATCGGAATTGAAGGGACGCCATCTTGTATGATGTAATTTAAAGGAACCTTCATTCCAGAAGAGCCGTTGGATGAAGAGGATGCTCCGCGTCGGATGTCTTGAAGATGGACCTGCTCCGTGCCGTATGGATGAAGATAGAAGATGCCGTCTGGATGAAGACTTCGGCCCGGTTGGATGAAGACTTCTCCCGGTAAGGTGATCTTCAAGGGGTTAGTGTTAGGTTTTTTTAAGGGGCTATTGGGTGGGTTTTAGAGTAGGGTTGGTTGTGTGGGTGGTGGGTTTTAATGTTGGGGGGGGGATTTGTAATTTTTTTACAGGTAAAAGAGCTGATTACTTTTGGGCAATTCCCAGCAAAAGGCCCTTTTAAGGGCTATTTGTAATTTAGTGTAGGGTAGGGCTTTTTATATTTTGAGGGGGCTTTTTTATTTTGTTAGGGGGATTAGATTAGGTGTAATTAGTTTAAAAATCTTGTACTTTGTTTATTATTTTCTGTAATTTAGTGTTTGGTTTTTTTGTACTTTAGATAATTTAATTTAATTGTATTTAATTGTATTTAATTTATGGAAATAATTTAATTATAGTGTAGTGTTAGGTGTAATTGTAACTTAGGTTAGGTTTTATTTTACAGGTACTTTTGTATTTATTTTATCTAGGTAGTTATTAAATAATTAATAACTATTTAATAACTATTGTACCTAGTTAAAATAAATACAAACTTGCCTGTAAAATAAAAATAAATCCTAAACTAGCTACAATGTAACTATTAGTTATATTGTAGCTAGCTTAGGGTTTATTTTATAGGTAAGTATTTAGTTTTAAATAGGGATAATTTAGTTAATGATAGGAATTTTTATTTCGATTTCTTTTAATTATATTTAAGTTAGGGGGTGTTAGGTTTAGGGTTAGACTTATGTTTAGGGGTTAATAACTTTAATATAGTGGCGGCAGATTAGGGGTTAATAAATGTTGGTAGGTGGCGGCGATGTTAGGGCCGTCAGATTAGGGGTTAATAAATATAATGTAGGTGTCGGCGCTGTTGGGGCAGCAGATTAGGGGTTCATAAGTATAATGTAGGTGGCGGCGGTGTCCGGAGCGGCAGATTAGGGGTTAATAATTATAATGTTTGCGAGGCGGGAGTGCGGCAGTTTAGGGGTTAATATGTTTATTATCGTGGCCGCGACGTTGGGGGCAGCAGATTAGGGGTTAATAAGTGTAGGTGGGTGGCGGCGACATTGCGGGCGGCAGAGTAGGGGTTAATAAATATAATGTAGGTGTCGGCGCTGTTGGGGGCAGCAGATTAGGGGTTCATAAATATAATGTAGGTGGCGGCGGTGTCCGGAGCGGCAGATTAGGGGTTAATAATTATAATGTAGGTGTCAGCGATGTCTGGGGCGGCAGATTAGGGGTTAATAAGTGTAAGATTAGGGGTGTTTAGACTCGGGGTTCATGTTAGGGTGTTAGGTGTAGACATAAAATGTATTTCCCCATAGGAATCAATGGGGCTCCGTTAAGGAGTTTTACGCTGCTTTTTTGCAGGTATAAGACTTTTTTTCAGCCGGCTGAAATCGTGCAGGAGCACGTTACACCAGCTCACCGCTAACGCAAGCAGCGCTGGTATTGGAGTGCGGTAATGAGCAAAATTTTGCTCAACGCTCACTTCTTGTCTTGTTTGTAAAAACCCGTAATACCAGCGCTGTCTGTAAGTGAGCGGTGAGCATAAACTACTCGTTAGCACTGCACAGCCTCTAACGCAAAACTCGTAATCTAGGTGTATGTTTCTATGTTTATGAAACTTCTGCCCTACAACTAGGTAATTGTAAGTGCTATTATACTACAAAATGGTAGGCCGTGCAAACTCACAGAGCAGAATTTTAAGTGATTAGGGCAGCACAAAACCTAAATACGCCACTCGCTGGAGGTAGTGTGGAGGGAATCCAAAGTATGACCTGCTTGAATAGGGAGAAATTGATAACAGAGAAAGGTTTATGTACTTTCAGCATAGACATGGTACTGGGACCCAAAGGAAGATATATGTTTATGTATGTAAAGATTGCGAAAAAGCAAGGGACCAAAGGTAAAGGCTTGAGGTATTTCTTCTGTGAGAATCAGGGGGTGAAAATATAAACTGATGAATGAAAGAAGTAGTTGGAGGGTCAGAAAATGAACCAGGAGACAGCTCAGATGCCAAACAAATGAAGCATTTGTATTGAAGTTGTTGTTTATCTCTATCAAATACAGCAGATATGTCTAGAAGTAGTGACCTTTTACCCTAGTGTAGAGGAGATTGTTAGTTACTTTTAGGGAGATTCAAAATATGAGGAGCAAGATCAAATACGTTGTGGTCAAAGCCGCAATTATGGGACTGCACTAAATCTGCAAGTAGACACAATCACTCATTAGAGCAAAAGAGAATCCGTACTGCTGGGTCAAAAATGGAAAGTGTATCCCTCACACCCTTCCAATGGTAAGAAAGTATCGTAAGAAAGGAACAGACCTAAGCGCACAGGAAAAAAATAATAATAAATACAAAAGAGTATAATAGAAATAAAAGCAGATAGTGAAAATCTGTATAATAACAGTATATGTGTAAACAGTCTCTATCATGTAAAACAAAGCAAATCACAAATTGAAATGTCAAATACAATGACACAACATGAGATTTCCAAGTAATCCAAATAGTTCATAACATGGGGGAAATCAGGCAAAGTTCCACAATAGTGCGTCCTAGAATCCCAGTATAAGCATATGGCTGAAAAGCGAGTACTCGCCGACCTTTACCTCAATCCTATGAGGTAAGTGAAGCACTCAGTCTGGGTTAAACGGAAGGAGGATGTATGGATAAATCCTGCCTTGTACCACTTCCACTCCAAGTGTAAATCTTCAGTTCCGTTTCTCAATATCTCTATAATATGAATCCCTCAAACCAGTTTTTCAGACAGTGTACAGTGTCATTATCCCAGAATTCAACAGCGCTTCTATAAACTAAATTGATATTTTGTGACGACTAGATCCTATCCAGCTAAAGGGCCTTTCGTACGATACTTTTAGGGAGAGTAGTTTCTTTTGAGTTTCTTGTGCAGAAACCAGAGAGAAAAGGGTCAAGTAACGAATAATGTGAGAGAAAGTGTGTTAGGTGATTATAAATTAGTTGTTCAAGTAGTTTGAGAAGATAGTGTGAAGATCTATTTGTCTGTTGGAGGAGAGATTTGTTACATTGATAAAGGGAGTGGGTAGGAAGTAAGGCTTTAAAGGTGGGAGGGGAGAAATGTTATTTTAAATTTTCTATTTTTTATTCTTGAAATGATCTGTGATAATTTGTAGTGATTTTGGTAGTATGGGGTGATGCAAATGGATGAATTTAAAGGCTGAGAAAAACCATCAGCTGTTAGACAAAAGAGGAAATATTATTTGGTTAGGTTGTGAGTAAAGTTGTATGAGCAGAGGATGAATTTGCAATGGAGGACATCAGTCTAGGTAAATGATTTCCTCCATTGATATTTAGCAGCCTGTGAACATCTTTGTATCTAGTGCATCTGCTTCGTGTGTCAACACCACCAAAATGTTAATTCACACAGTACTCTATAGAATGGTCCACTTACCCAGACAATATAAATTCACAGATGACTCTTTGGCAAGTACAAACCAAGCGACAAACTCAGACAATCAACCCCATACACCCTCCTATTCACCTACAGACCTTTTAATTGAAAGATTTTCGAAGCATGGCCCACCTTGACCTTTGCCTGTTTGTATTGACCAGTCTAATCTGAATAGTAGCTATAACATATAACCCCATGATCGTGTACTCAGTGATACAGTGGTGCTTTACAAATAATAGCAACAAATAGTTTGTTGTTCTGTTCTCTAGGGATTCTGGAGTTGTGTTTCTATAGTGGATCTAACCACTTCCTAGTAGAATTTGCTGTTAAAAAAAAGAAATCAGTTACACTCATTTATAGTATTCATCAATGTCCCAAAAATAAAGAAATGCCACATGTATTTAACATATTTCTTTTGGCTGCGAGCCTGTAGGCTGGTTCTAGCACTTTTGTTCCCCATAGAGGATTTCCTTATAGGCAGACACAAAACAAGGAAAAAAACAGATGCAAAAAAAAAAAGTTTGATTTCACAAGACAGAAAATTCCTATTAGGCTGTGCTGGCAGAGGTAACTTAAAGGGACATGAAACCCAAAAATGTTCTTTCATGATTCAGATAGAGAATACAATTGTAAACAACTTTCTAATTTACTTCTATTATCTAATTTGTTTCATTCTCTTGGTATCATTTGTTGAAGGAGCAGCAATGCACTAATGGTTTCTAACTGAACACATGGGTGAGCCAATCACAATTGAGATATATATATATATATATATATGCAGCCACCAATCAACAGCTAGAACCTAGGTTCTCTTCTGCTCCTGAGCTTGCCTAGATAAACATTTCAGCAAAGGATAACAAGAGAATGAAGCAAATTAAATAATAGAAGTTGTCGGTTAACAGTGACTTTCTCCATGCCAACAGTTTTCACTAATTTCTAATACATTTGACATGCCTCCTCCTCTGTCATACTTGCTTGGCAGGCCTATAAAATAGGCATTCCATCCAACTGCTTTATTATTTTCTTCTTTAAGAAGTTATTTTCCCATGCATTTGATTGAGAACTCTGACATTAAAGGGACAGTTTTGACCGATTTTCATATAACTGCATGTAATAGACACTACTATAAAGAAGAATATGCACAGATACTGATCTAAACATCCAGTATAAAACCTTTTAAAAAACGTATTTAGAAGCTCCAAGTTTGGCACAGATGAGGTTAGGCTGGGACACCCAGTGAAAGGGACTGGGAAAACAAGAACAGCAGGCACTCCCCCCTTCCCTGCATATGAAAACATTTTTAGTCCCACCCTTTCTGGTGATCTCATGGACTTCACTTCTAAAAATGTATATAATTACTATTGCCTATTACTGAGTTACCTTCGGGGGGAACAAAAAAGGTTTTGCACCAGGGCCCTCTGTTGACAGGTTATGACCCGATTTTGGTCCTTTCCTATATTCTACCTTTTTTATTCTGCTTTACTATATTTATAACTGAGGAATGCTTGAAAGAAATTAGACAGAGTAAAGCTCTTTCATGTAAGGGTGTTTTTCCACTTCCTGGATAGAAAGTATATGCTACATTTAATAATTTGTGAACTGTCACTTTGATTAAAAAAAAAATCACATAAACAAAAATGTTGTTTTTGCTCTATATATCTCCTGCTATTGATCCAAATATCTTCTGCCTATAACACCTCTCTTTGCTTCATATAACTTTTTCCCTATTGCTCCTCCTGTTGCTCTATATACCTTCTGCTTATAACATCTACTGTTTCTCTATTTAACCTCTCTTTTTACCAAATCGTATTGCTCTATATAACCTCTCCCTATAACACCTTCTATAGTTCTGTATGACATTTCCCTATAACGCCTCCTTTTGCCTCATATAACCTCTCCCCATAACTCTACCTCTTACTGCATATAACATCTCTATAGAACACTATTATATTACTCCATATAACCTCTCTCTAAAACCTACTTTTGCTCCACATACCAACTCCTAATCTATAAATCCTCCTTACCACTGTAACTGTTGCAGCATATGAGAAGTTAGCCAGAAGGTTTAGCAATACCATTTTCTCACGCATACAGAAGGTTTGTGAATTGAGTTGGTAATTCCACTGTTTATTAATATAACTATGACGTGAGAATGATGCAGAACTCTCAGTATTATTTATGTCTGGTCTCATTTTGAACGTATATTTAGTTTTCCATTAAAAAAGATGCAGCTGTGGGAAAAGGAGGACAATGTGTAATGACTCCTGTGGGATTTACTGTATAGAGAGATGTGGAAATTCAATTTTTTATCATGGCTTTAAAAAGAGTTTTTGGTTATTACAGAAGATATTTTTCATAGATTTGTATGCATCAGCTAACTTCCTTATAATAATGTAGCACTAGCATGTCATTCTTGCTCCACGGCTATCCAGAGCTAATTGGCTGGGCTGGAGCAAAAAATTACTATGTCGCAATACTGTAAAAAAATTGAATTTGAGCTGGGACATAAGGGTTTTAAAGTGCTACATTTCATGGGGGGGGGGGGAGTATTGTTAATGGGGGGTTTTTTTTGGTTAATGCAGGCTTTCTTGGGTTAAAAAGCATGTATCTTAGAATTGCAAAATGATAGCAACATGGCAACAGTTTGTCAAGCCACAGAAAAAAAAGCAAGTGCAACATATGTTGCAAATTGGCAGAAGTTGCAATTATCTTTTGTCATTTTTGGAAATGCACTCATTCTCACGCTAGGTGTCAGGACTTAATTAAAAAAAAAAAGAATTAGATGGGAAAAAAAATATTTTAGGTCGATATTGACTAAACTGAGGTGTATGTGACAGAGAGTGAAATTCCAGTTAAAGCAATGCACTGGGTTACATAGATCCTCCTGCTTCAGTGCGTCATGCTTGATATATGATATTTTCACTCTATTTTATTAGTCAAGTGAGCTTGCCTGGAAAAGGAATTCACAACTGAAAATAATGCTAACTAGAAATCTTGTGTAAAACTAAAAACATGTTTCCTAATTATTTATTTTCTGGATAATTCTAATTACTACATGCAGATAGCTAATGATTCTTCAGGAGTATAAACCAGATGTAAAAAGATTATTATTTTTGAATACATATACGTAGCATAACCTCTGTATTGTATTAAATTGTTAATAATTACACTGTGGTGATGTTTGCAGATTTAGACACTGTGTCTCACTCGGGGGCTGCTGTTTGTCTATTCGACAGAAAAGTGATATTTAGGATCAGGACTGTCCCACAGCTTTTGGGACATTTGAGAGTCATGGAAGATTTATTATATATGTCTGTAGAACAACACAAACACTTGACCGCACAATGTTGTCTAGCTGACTTGTACCAACATTTATGGTTTGAAGTGTTTTAATAAGTATATTATATATGTTTGTTCCAAATGATAAAGGTTGCTCACCCATTTTACCAATTCCATATGGCTACACATGTGGAAAGTTGGACACCCTTTCTTTAAACACATGGCTCATAAAGTGGCTACCTTCGAATACTGTCATGATGAAGAAATAGAAATGAGTTCTCAATTGTTACTTGCTGTCAACTACACAAAATGTGACACTTACACCTATTTAGAGTTTAATCTAAATATAGGCCTTATTAAAAATGAAAACTTGCAACAACACAGTGGTTTTATTCTAGTCAAGAAAAATCTATTCCGCCTTTAACACCTCGTCAGGCCATTAGAAAATGTGTGTGAAGCTTTTCTCACACGTTTAGAGAGTCTTCATATATTAAGGCCATTCTAATATGGTTCCATATGGGTTTCTAATGGGTTTTTTTTATTACCCCTACCAATAGTACTCCATCCACTATGACATCCACCAATGCAGGTTGTGATAAAAGTGTTGCACTGAAAAATTCTTGCAACAGTAGATTTCTAGATCAGCTCAATTTTGGCAACCAGGTGAAACACCTTTATTCCAATACAAAAAGCAAATTCTCAAAGTACAAAGTTAGTGTAGTCGCAGGGAAGTTGTTACATATAGCAACATGCAGAGCTATATAAAATTCAGTGCAGGGGAGTCTTTTAAAACTTTCTCATCAGGAATTAGGAGGAACCTTGGCCAAATATCCAACATAAGCAGAGTACAGTCTCTATAGCACACTAGTTCTGATACGGTAAGCACAGATTGGTAAATGACTTGATATGTATTTTTACTAACTCTTTTTAATAGTCTGTATGAGTTGTTACCATACATAATAAAGCATTTTTATATTTTTTTACCACGCTTTTCCCTTGGATGATTTCATATATATATCCCCATGGATGTGCTAGGATCTCTTTCTTTTTTCCACCTTTATTCCAACTTGCAATAATTTAGTCTTGATCCTCACAATATTCAATTTTTAGGGGTATTTTAAAAATGATCCAATCCGGAAAGCAGACGTGTGATAATTTTCAAAATTTGATCACCAAATTAAATTGTAAAGAAATATACATGCTCATTGACTGAAGTGTAAAAAGCAAAAGGTATGTATATTCAGCACAAGAAAATTATTTTTCAAAGCCAAATTTAACCCCCCCCCCCCCCCCATTAAAATGCATTTTTAGATGTGATGTTCAATAGAAACATATTTGTTATAAAAAAATAAAACTTTTTTTCAGTCATTGCAAGACTTGTATTACCATTTGCTTAATTATTACTGTTGATAGACTTTCCTCTTACTCAGCACAGCCATGAATACTTTTCCCATAAGATCCCTGAGCTATTATAAGCAATGTTTCTTGAGCTTGTAAACCTACTATTTTCACAGACGTTACTGTAATGTGAAGATCATCTTCCAGTAACAAACAATTCTTCACCACTATATGAGAACCATCCATTTGCTCTACAGAACAGTGTTCTTCATTCAAACATCTCTTGACTTGGTTAGATGGAATTTAATTTGTCCATGGACTTTAGTTGTCTAAGACTATACCTTTCCAGATGTCAAATAATCCTTAAAAACAAGTTAAAAGGAAAAAAACACAGAAATGGTAAAACATTTTTGATTCTTTTGAGCTGAGAATCCCACATTTGGATGCTTCTTTAAAACTGTATGCTGACCTATACTGCAATGGTTTGTTGTCTCTTGCAGATAAACAAAATGATGTGGAGATCCCCTCCCCAACGCAGAAGGAAAGAGAAAAGAAAAAGAAGCATCAGCCCATGTGCCAAATCAGCGGCGTTAAGAAGCTAATGCATAGCTCCAGTTTAACCAATTCATCAATTCCTCAGTTTGGGGTGAAGACCGATCAAGAGGAACCTCTGGCCAAGGTAAGCCAAGTATATATTTTGCATATTATTATGTGTCAATTGAAGACAGGTATAGTTAGTATGAAAGGGCTTGTCATGGGAAGACTAGGTTAGAGTTTGCATGGTAGGACATATTAGGGAAGAAGATGAGGTGGAAACTGCATTATAGGAATTATTGACTAAGTAAAAACTGTCAGAGTTTTACAGGGTAAGAAGTACTGACTATTGTAAAACCAGAATTGGGGTTCAGGGAAAGATTTGTCAGGAGAAGACTAAAGTGGGGTTTGCATGGTAAGGGAAGCAGGATAAGATTTTTAATTATGTAACAGAATGTACTAAGGAAAGATCAGATATGGTTTTCATGATCGTACATGTCAAGCAAAGACCCAGGGCTTGCCTGAAGAAACCTAAGGTGCGGTATCCAATATTATCATTTAAGGGGAAAACTATGTAATATTTTGTATGACTGAACTTGTTAAAGGAAAGTCAAGTAAAGATTGCACTGAGGTGCCTGTCAAGGAGCGTATTAAGACTAAGTAGAGTCTGCTTGGCATAAAGTTACAATTAAGCTAAGGTCAGCTTAGCTTAATGTAATAGCACTTATCAATGAAAATCCAGGGTAAGGTTTCCATAAAAGTTATAGTCAAGGGAGGGCAAGTGCAAGGCTTAGTAAGACTACAAAGGAAACTTAGTTTTATAAGCAAACAGTGTTGCAGATTATGATTATATCCAACACTATAACATACTTATATTAGCACAAGAGCAATATTCCATTTTCCATAACCCGTTAATTCTGTTTTTTTAGGAATTGGATAATTTAAACAAGTGGGGCCTTAATATATTCAGAGTGGCTGAATATTCCAATAACCGGCCGCTTAGCTGTATAATGTTCACCATATTTCAGGTGAGAATTGTTTTTTCAATTTATTACATGAAACAAAATTAATAAAAATAACTAATTGTATCTGAGTATATAAAGCTGTTTCAAAAATAAGGTTGCCTTTAATATTCGGAAAACAACCAAATGATTTATGAATGATTTTCTAGGAAAATCTGTCATTTTCGTGGTTTTAATTGACTTCAGAGAGTAGGCTGTCGATGAGCGTAATGTTACCTAAGATGCATTTGATAGTTTAAAGGGACATGAAATTAAACATTCATGAATCAGTACAATTTAACAAAAAAAATCCAATTTGCTATCAATTTAGGTCTTTCTGCTGTTTCTTTGTTGCAACTTAGCTCGTTTCCATACTGAGGTAGGCTTTCAGTCGTGCACGTCTTTGAGCATTATATGGCAGCAGTGTTGGCAACATTATTTGTAACAAAGTTAAGTGCACAGTCTGAAGCCTAGCTCAGTCTACTGTCATCAGGGCCGCCACTAGAAATTTTGGGGCCCCTGACTTAACCATTGATCAGGAACCCCCCCTCCTCTGACATGTGCAATTTTTAACCAAGTGACTAAAACGTATATGCACCTTATTCTTAAGTGTCTATTTAAACTTGGAAATGTTGTAAAGGTAGTAACATATAAACACACAGACACACTCATACACTGAAACACACACTCACACATAAGGATTCACATATAGACACTCTAGCAGACACGCAAAGAAACACACTCAGACACAGACACTCAGCACTTGTTTACATTGACCTGACAAGTAATAAGGTAAACTACAGTTTTGTAAAAAAAAGGAGATTTAGAAAACAAAATATGGAGTTCTGATTATCTTTCTGTAAAGGAAGATGCCAACTAAATGATGACAACAGCATGCAGTGGCTGAAAGGAAGGGCCCTGAACTGCCTAAACAATAATTTAAAGATTAAATGGTGGATTGGTGACTTCCGGAAAGGTCTCATTAGTCTCAAAGTCTGTAGAAAGATGTGAATAATCAGTAGTAAGGTCAAAATGTCCTAAAAAGGAACAGACAATGGACACACACAAACACAAACTTGCACATACACCCAAGGAAACACAGACAGAGACAGCCTCAGAAAACACACAAAGACATACACACACACACACACACACCCACAGAAAACACACAAAGACATACACACACACACAGAGAGACAACCACCTGAAAAATACAGAAAGACATACAAACACACACCCTCACAGAGACACCCACAGAAAACACAGAAAGACATACATACACACATCCTCACAGAGACACCCACAGAAAACGCACACCCTCACAGAGACATCCACAGAAAACACAGAAATACACACACACCCTCACAGAGGCATCCAGAGAAAATACACAAAGACAAACATACACACACCCACCCTCACAGAGACACCCATAGAAAAAGCTCAAAGACATATGCACACACCCTCACATACATCCACAGAAAATGCACAAAGACATACACACCCACCCTCACAGAGAGACCCACAGAAAACAAAATACATACACACTCATAGAGACACAAACCAAAGCACAAAGACATAAACACAGACACCCACAGGAGGAAACATTTATGCACCTTGCATCCCCTAAATCAACAGTGTGTGACATGCATGATCAAAAAATTGCAGAAATTAAGAGATCACTTTTTAAAGAATCATATTTGTAAATGTGCAAACAAAAATAATTCTGTGAATTCAAAATTGACTCCGGCACACACTGTACCAACAAATTGCCAAGTCTGTCTCACACTGTGCATAGTAGTTTAGTGCACACTCAAAAATCCTCTCAAATGTAATAACATTTCCCATGCTCAATTAGCACTCTGCTGTAGTACCCACTGGTGGCTGCCAAAATTTAAAAACATTTTTTATTTTTTTTTAGTTCTTGCCTCATGGGGCCCCCCTGACCCATTGGGCCCCTGACAGGAGTCACCCCTGTCTCCCCCTGATAGTGGTCCTGACTGTCATTAAAATAAACCAAATCTAAACAAATTATACTAAGAGAAAGGAGTACGTCTGATAACAGAAGTAAATTGGAAAGTTGTTTTTCATTTTAAATGGATATGAAACCCAAACTTTTTTGTCATGTTTCAATTAGAGTATATAATTTAAAACAAAATTTCCAATTTACTTCTATTAGCAAATTTTCTTTGTTCCCTTAGTATCCTTTGTTGAAAGAGCAGCAATGCACTACTGGGAGTTAGCTGAACATAGCCAATAACAAGAGACATATATTTGCATCCATCAATCAGCAGCTAGCACCCAGTAATGCATTGCTGCTCGTAAGCCTACCTAGGTATTCTTCTCAACAAAGGATTTCTAGAGAATAAAGAAAATTATTTAGAATTAAAATGGAGATTGCGTGCTCTGTCTGAATCATGAAAGAAAAATTTGGGGTTTCATGTCCCTTTAAATCATATAATCGGAAGGTAAAATGAAACTAAGATGATAGAGTATACAATTTTTAAAGGGACAATAAACAATTTAAGACGCTAATATAAAAATGATAAATCGTATATATAAAAAAACCTCTGCATTATACTTTCATTTTCCCCCCCTTTTCCTGTAATTCAATTCTGAAATTGTGAGCTTTTTCAGTTCTTGTTAGAAATGGAAGTGCAGAACACAGTTATATTCCACATAGCCATTGGCTGCACAATCTAGTCACCTATTTATAATTGTCCTTAATTGGCCACAGCAGAAAAGGTAACCTAAATTATAACATGGCAGCTCCCATTGTTTTATAGACACTAGAACCTTATACTTATTTAGTCAATATTTTAACAGTTAATGAAATCGTAAAACAATACATCAACATGTTATTCTCAGACTGATCTTTTCTTTAAATGCACCATTCTATCTAGCATTTATTAAGGCCTAGATTTGGAGTTTTGCGGCCAAAGGGGTGCGTTAGCTACGCATGCTTTTTTCTGGCCGCACCTTTTAAATACCGCTGGTATTTAGAGTTCACAGAAGGGCTGCGTTAAGGGAGCGTATAGCATATTTACCGCCACTGCAACTCTCAATACCAGCGGTGCTTACGGACGCGGCCAGCTTCAAAAACGTGCTCGTGCACGATTCCCCCATAGAAAACAATGGGGCTGTTTGAGCTTAAAAAAAACCTAACACCTGCAAAAAAGCAGCGTTCAGCTCCTAACGCGGCCTCATTGTTTCCTATGGGGAAACACTTCCTACGTCTGCACCTAACACCCTAACATGTACCCCAAGTCTAAACACCCCTAACCTTACACTTATTAACCCCTAATCTGCCGACCCCGCTATCGCTGACCCCTGCATATTTTTTTAACCCCTAATCAGCCGCTCCGTACACCGCCGCAACCTACATTATACCTATGTACCCCTAATCTGCTGCCCCTAACAACGCCGACCCCTATATTATATTTATTAACCCCCTAATCTGCCCCCCACAACGTCGACGCCGCCAGCTACCTACAATAATTAACCCCTAATCTGCCGACCGGACCTCACCGCTACTATAATAAATGTATTAACCCCTAATCCGCCTCACTAACCCTATAATAAATAGTATGAACCCCTAATCTGCCCCCCCTAACATCACCGGCACCTAACTTAAAGTATTAAGCCCTAATCTGCCGACCGGACCTCGCCGCTACTCTAATAAATGTATTAACCCCTAAAGCTAAGTCTAACCCTAACACTAACACCCCCCCTAAGTTAAATATAATTTTTATCTAACAAAATAAATTAACTCTTATTAAATAAATTAATCCTATTTAAATCTAAATACTTACCTGTAAAATAAACCCTAATATAGCTACAATATAAATTATAATTATATTGTAGCTATTTTAGGATTTATATTTATTTTACAGGCAACTTTGTATTTATTTTAACCAGGTACAATAGCTATTAAATAGTTATTAACTATTTAATAGTTACCTAGTTAAAATAATTACAAAATTACCAGTAAAAAAAATCCTAACCTAAGTTACAATTAAACCTAACACTACACTATCAATAAATTAATTAAATAAAATACCTACAATTATATACAATTAAACCTAACACTACACTATCAATAAATAAATTAAATAAAATACCTAAAAATAAATACAATTAAATAAACTAACTAAAGTACAAAAAATAAAAAAAGCTAAGTTACAAAAAATAAAAAATTAATTACAAACATAATAAAAATATTATAACAATTTTAAGCTAATTACACCTACTCTAAGCCCCCTAATAAAATAACAAAGCCCCCCAAAATAAAAAAAATGCCCTACCCTATTCTAAAATTAAAATAGAAAAGCTCTTTTACCTTACCAGCCCTTAAAAGGGCCTTTTGCGGGGCATACCCCAAAGAATTCAGCTCTTTTGCCTGTAAAAAAAAAACATACAATACCCCCCCCCCAACATTACAACCCACCACCCACATACCCCTAATCTAACCCAAACCCCCCTTAAAGGGACAGTTTACTCAAAAATTTTCTCCCCTTTAATTTGTTCCCAATGATCAACTTTACCTTCTGGAGTGTATTAAATTGTTTACAACTAGCTCCTTTACCCTTATATTGGCATTTGAAATTGTTAATTTAGCATGTGGTATCCCCACCTATTCTGAAAGTTTGTGGCCGCAGGTCCAAGCTATAGATAAGCTTTGTAAACACAGCCAGCAGAAGAAATTATACTCCCAGTGGGATATAGACGAGATAAGGTAATTAAATGTTGATTTTCCATTGTTCTCTCAAAGTATTGGTGATTGTTTTAAGGACAGATATAAGATAAAGAAGCAGGTATATGTACATAATGTGATACAGTAATGAGATCTGATTATACCTACAAGCTCAACCTATTTTATTAGGCTGTGGCTTCAAAACACAAAATCAGAGCTTTAATATACACAAATAAACCTTAAAAAGCTAATTTTCATACATTTTTTACTCTGCAGTTGGTAAAAAAAGCAATTATAAACACATTAAGGGAAAAACTATTTTACAGTATACTGTCCCTTTAATCCTAACACTAAGCCCCTGAAGATTTTCCTACCTTGTCTTCACCATGCCAGGTATCACCGATCGCTCCAGGCTCCAAAGTCTTTCTCCAAGCCCAAGCGGGGGCTGGAGATCCATCATCCGGCTGAAGAGGTCCATCATCGGGCTGAAGTCTTCATCCAAGCCCAAGCGGGGGCTGGAGATCCATCATCCGGCTGAAGTCTTCTATCAAGCGGCGGCTGAAGAGGTCCAGAAGAGGCTCCAAAGTCTTCATCCTATCCGGGCAGAAGAGTAGATCCGGACCGGCAACCATCTTCTTCCAAGCGGTGACAAGCGGCTCCATCTTGAAGACCTCCGGCGCGGATCCATCCTCTTCTTCCGACGTCCTAAGTCCGAATGAAGCTTCCTTTAAATGACGTCATCCAAGATGGCGTCCCTCGAATTCCGATTGGCTGATAGGATTCTATCAGCCAATCGGAATTAAGGTAGGAAAAATCTGATTGGCTGATGGAATCAGCCAATCGGATTCAAGTTCAATCCGATTGGCTGATCCAATCAGATTGAGCTTGCATTGCTTGCGAGCTCAATCTGATTGGCTGATTCAATCAGCCAATCAGATTTTCCCTACCTTAATTCCGATTGGCTGATAGAATCCTATCAGCCAATCGGAATTCGAGGGACGCCATCTTGGATGACGTCATTTAAAGGAAGCTTCATTCGGACTTAGGACGTCAGAAGAAGAGGATGGATCCGCGCCGGAGGTCTTCAAGATGGAGCCGCTTGTCACCGCTTGGAAGAAGATGGTTGCCGGTCCGGATCTACTCTTCTGCCCGGATAGGATGAAGACTTTGGAGCCTCTTCTGGACCTCTTCAGCCGCCGCTTGATAGAAGACTTCAGCCGGATGATGGATCTCCAGCCCCCGCTTGGGCTTGGATGAAGACTTCAGCCCGATGATGGACCTCTTCAGCCGGATGATGGATCTCCAGCACCCGCTTGGGCTTGGATGAAGACTTTGGAGCCTGGAGCGATCGGTGATACCTGGCATGGTGAAGACAAGGTAGGAAGATCTTCAGGGGCTTAGTGTTAGGTTTATTTAAGGGGGGTTTGGGTTAGATTAGAGGTATGTGGGTGGTGGGTTGTAATGTTGCGGGGGGGGGTATTGTATGGTTTTTTTTACAGGCAAAAGAGCTGAATTCTTTGGGGTATGCCCCGCAAAAGGCCCTTTTAAGGGCTGGTAAGGTAAAAGAGCTTTTCTATTTTAATTTTAGAATAGGGTAGGGCATTTTTTTATTTTGGGGGGCTTTGTTATTTTATTAGGGGGCTTAGAGTAGGTGTAATTAGCTTAAAATTGTTGTAATATTTTTATTATGTTTGTAATTAATTTTTTTATTTTTTGTAACTTAGCTTTTTTTATTTTTTGTACTTTAGTTAGTTTATTTAATTGTATTCATTTGTAGGTATTTTATTTAATTTATTTATTGATAGTGTAGTGTTAGGTTTAATTTATTTAAAAAGAGTTAATTTATTTCGTTAGATTTAAATTATATTTAACTTAGGGGGGTGTTAGGGTTAGGGTTAGACTTAGCTTTAGGGGTTAATACATTTATTATAGTAGCGGTGAGGTCCGGTCGGCAGATTAGGGGTTAATAATTGAAGTTAGGTGTCGGCGATGTTAGGGAGGGCAGATTAGGGGTTAATACTATTTCTTATAGGGTTATTGAGGCGGGAGTGAGGCGGATTAGGGGTTAATAACTTTATTATAGTAGCGGTGAGGTGCGGTCGGCAGATTAGGGGTTAATTATTGTAGGTAGCTGGTGGCGACGTTGTGGGGGGCAGATTAGGGGTTAATAAATATAATATAGGGGTCGGCGGTGTTAGGGGCAGCAGATTAGGGGTACATAAGGATAACGTAGGTGGCGGCGGTGTGCGGTCGGCAGATTTGGGGTTAAAAAAATTATTACTGTGGGGGGACCTCGGTTTAGGGGTACATAGGTAGTTTATGGGTGTTAGTGTACTGTAGAGCACAGAAGTTAAGAGCTTTATGAACCGGCGTTAGCCCAAAAAGCTCTTAACTCCTGTTTTTTTTCTGCGGCTGGAGTCTTGTCGTTAGATTTCTAACGCTCACTTCAGCCAAGACTCTAAATACCGGCGTTAGAAAGATCCCATTGAAAAGATAGGATACGCAAATAGCGTAGGGGGATCTGCGGCTGGAAAGTGAGCGTTAGACCCTTTCCTGACTGACTCCAATACCAGTGGGCGGCCAAAACCAGCGTTAGGAGTCTCTAACGCTGGTTTTGACGGCTAACGCCAAACTCCAAATCTAGGCGTTAGTGTTTAATGTCCCTTTAAAGCAGACCTATGGTTTTGATAGCCATAATAAAGGAAAGGATACAGGAAGTGAAATAAAGAATGTATTGTTATTGTATTAAAGAGTGCTTTATAAGTAAAGTTTATAATCAAGACTGAAATATTTTTGTCTCACCCGAAACACCAAGATCCTTTAACCTGTTTAAAGGCCAGCTTTGAACTAGATGCCCATTTCTGTTTTTTCCAGCAAGTAGTGAAATGACAAACTGTTAGAACATCTTATGGTGTCATCATTTACAGAGTGCAGGTAGCAACTCCTGCTGGGGTATTGAGTCTAGCTGACATTTGTTGTGTAAAATGAAAAGCTGTCACTCTGCATGTCAGTAATGATTATGCTAAAAACACAGACGGCAAGTTCTACAAATATTAATAATGTACAAGTAAACAGTAAGAGATAGTAACAGTGACGTAATGGTAACACTATATCCCACTGTGTACAGTATCATCAATTCAGAACAGCAGAATACAGCAGTGCTAATGTAGAGCAAGGAAAAGGCGCGGTGTAGCTAATATCCCATAACAGATAAATGAGAGCAAAATATTCATTCAAATATCTATTAAAATATTTTGCTCTTAATAGATATTTTAATAGATATTAGAATATTTTGCTCTCAATTATCTGTTACGAGATATTAGCTACACAGCGCCTCTTTTCAAATACTTTGTTGGTCTTGAGAAGCATTTCTCTTAGTTTTACAATTTGTAATGTAGAGCAAGGGCCAGGTTTATATAAATAAATAAAATTAGACTTTCTACCTTATCCCATATTTCTCCCCTTAAGGACCAGGAATTTCAGAGAAATACTTGCCCAAAAGACCTGATCATTTTTAGCATTTTTGCTATCACTCAATTTAAACAGAAATAGAGCCTTGTTTTGTTTTTAATTGCCTATCAAAATATTATATATATTTCATGCTACCGTTTCTCTGTCAAATACAATCATATTATACATTTTTTTAACTTTTCACAAATTTTAGGCTTCTTACTGATATTATTTACCTATCGCATGTGCAGTCATAGCAAATATGGTTGTAAAAGCTTCTCTGGGAATCCTCATTGTTCAGAAATAGCAGACATGCATGGCTTTGCCATTGATTTTCCAGACAGTGAGGGGGTTAATCAGGTAGCTTGTAAGGTTAATTTTTGCTGTAGTGTAGAGATTACCCTCCCACCTGACACCTCCCACTCCCTGATCCCTACCCGTTCCCTCCCAAACGGTTCTCTTCCCTCCCTCACTTCCCACTAGTCACCACCATCTTAGGTACTAGCAGAAAGTCTTCTGCCTTCCCAGTATGCACATTTAGGGCTTTTATTATTATTATTATTTTCTGCAGTGTAGTGATCCCTCCTCAGCTCCCTACCTCCCTGATCCCACCCCTCTAATTAGTGTCCACCTTCTTAGGTACTGGTAGCTATCTGCCAGTACCCAGTTTATATATATATATATATATATATATTACTTTTTTCCGTAGTGTAGCAGCCCCCTTTCACTTCCCCAATTCCCCGTCCACGAGATTATATGTAGGGCACCCTCTCCATCTTTTTTTGCCATAGTGTAGCGGATCCCTCCCCCCAGTAAAACATTTTCTGTAATGTAGAGATCCCTCCCGGGATGCGTCGCCCACCAGCCTCCCTCCTGAACTCACACACTGCCCACGGAAGCACCGCAAACTGATGCAAATAGTGAAAGTGTGCCACTGTTTGCATCGGCGATCTGCTTCATATGGTAACGGGAGCACAATCAGCACTCCCTTACTATATGACAACAGATCCCTTCTTTCTCTGGCTTCAGTCTTAGCTGTCAGAGCTGACAGCTTGGACCCCAGCATGAGGCAGAAGGTGGGGCGTAGCTACTATGTCAACAGGGTACACTGGACAAAGTGGTTAAGCTACAAAATAGAAAACGTAAGAGAGAGAACTAGAAAATTAGATCACAATGCACTCATGTGGTATCAGTAGAGTGTAGGCTCATAAAAATCAGGTGGCCTTCAAGTCCTCTTTCTAGAACTTCTGTTCTACTAAAGAAGGAAAGAGGCCACTCATCAGAGAGGTTTTTCTTTGCCAAAATGCATTATAGCATATTGTACTTTTTTTTTTTAATTAAATAAATTGATTGTATTCCAATTAAAGGACCTTGAAGTTCTAGAATAATATGACCCAGCAGTGTGACTGCCACTGCTGATTGGGTCAGCGGTTGTTTCTGCTTGTGTCCAACAGTTCTTGATGCCTCAAGAGCAGTACTTTATGTGTTGGGGTTAAATACATAGACTTGCAGGATCAGTAGTGCTAAACTTACGTACATGTAATCTTAGCACTACGGTGTCCCTTTAATACTATTTTTTTGTTAGTATTATGATAATATATGTTTATATTTATTGCAACAGTATCTCCCTATGGGCAAGATTACAAGTCGCGCGCTCTGATTTTTCTGTGTGCGATATGGTCTTTTCACAATTTCCATTGCGCAGGTATTCCAAGTCTTGAAAAATCACAAATGCGTGCACGCATTCACCTTTTACGCAACAATCCTTTCCGGGCTCAAAGAGCCATAGTTAATGGTTTTGCACAACATAAAAGTTTCACAAAACACTTAAAAAACACATTAAGTACAGTTACACTCATATTAACACTATATAATAAACATTATTTTTTTTAAAAAATATTGCACACAAAAGTTATAAGGGCTAAAAGATAGGAGATCTTGTGTGTTAGAAAAAAAAAAGCTGACAAAGGGATTTTACATTGACATACATACACATACGTAGAGAAACATGGATTTATATGTATAGAGATATTTTTAGCTATGGAGATAAGGAAAAGATTTAACATTACAATCTTATGAACATTAAACAATATCTTAGAGGGATTTTCAAAGAGATTTTCGCACATAGAGCTTGCGATTATTATAACAGAATATGTTCTATTTATTTATAAATAAATATTTCTCTATATATGTGATGATTTTGGACTGATATATCTATATATAGCGAGATATGTGCATGAATATATATTTGTCTATATATAGACATATACTGTATATATTCATGCACATATCTCGCTATATATAGATATATCAGTCCAAAATCATCACATATATAGAGAAATATTTATTTATAAATAAATAGAACATATTCTGTTATAATACTCACATTTTCATGTACACTTTTCAAGGAAAATTACATCATGGGCTTTGTGCAACAGATTAGGGTTTTTGTGATTTTTTTTTTCTCTTTTTGTCTTCTCCATTGACTTTTTTTTTTATTATTTAATCATTTTTATTGAGGTTGTGCAAATGAAACATCATATACAGATTACCATGAAACATAAGATAGAAATTTCAATATAACAAAAACAGTTAACACATGTGAAATCTTAATAATGAATTGCAATAGGTAAACTTCTGGAACCTCAGTTTTATATATTTTTCCCGAATAATTTCCTCACTAGTCACAATAGGTCACTCTTTGACCTACAAAAAACTTAAATGTTCTAATGAAAATTAGCATTTGAAGTGGTCACTTTTGGACTTAGATAAATATGAAAAATTAGCAACTGATACAATTAATGAAGTAAGCTGGTAAATGAATAATAATAAATGGATAATAATATCAGTAAATTTAGTTTTTTTAAATGGAAAAGTACATCGTATCTATTGACCTTAACTTTAACAGCTAGGATAGGATTGCATGTGGATATCACTAGGTGAGGGTGACAATTACATATGATGGTAGAAGACTATCTTAAAGGTAGTGAGTGGGTAGTTATCGGCACAGCTACTCTAAAGTATTTAGCTTCCCTATGTCCAAATATATATAAAAGAAAAAGTCATTTTAGGAACATTGGGGAGTGTTGGAATTCAGGGATGCACACAGTCCCATAAGCAGACTATTGTCTACTCTTATTTAAATTATTGGGTATTAGAATTCGCTTGTGGTGGGCTGCCCTGGCTGCAGCGTACCATTGGAGCAAAATGGGTTAACACTGCTCCTCACAAAATCCTATACATATAACAAGACAAGCAGAGGTCTAGTATAAGGTAGAGCAATATGTCTTATGTGTATATAAACTAAAGTGAAGCTTTAATTATTTCAAATATTTTATATATATATATATATATATATATATATATATATATATATATAAGCCTGGGACATAGCAGTATCCATTAACGAGATGCTGTAAGGAGCTATATGTTATTGAGCTTAGATAGGGAGTAAATCTTGAAATTATAATGAAGTTCTAACTACTAGTGCATTAGGATGTATTTCATAACAGAGTTAGGGTATTACACATACCACCCCTTTTATTCTAACATTTAGATGTCTTACTATATATAGTCTTACTCAGACGTGGCTATCCAATCAGTTGTGGGGAAGCAGTAGGCAACAGGCAACTTGATTGTCTATGAACACATCTGGACAAAAACAGCATGGATAAAAAGAAAACTAAAATATCTAGCTGGCCTAATAAGACTACTAATTATAAATATGCTAAACACAAAACACTTTAACTACAAGCTACAACAGATATAGTCTTGTTTAAATAGTTAACGTGAACATTTTCAAACTTAGGGAGTTGGATGGTTAAACTGAAGGACATGTAGGTGACAGAGAATACATAATAGTACTAAGGCCAGAAATAAAATGATTGAGTGTATCTATGTGAGGGTTCTAGAGCCATTATTTATATCTCAAACATACAGTTATCATGAATATAATATCCCATTAATGTACATGCAGACTTATTTTAGCGGGTATATCCTTTGGTGACAGTAGAAGGTAATTATTGCGTCTTTTCATGTGGTATATATCCACTTTGCAGTGGAGTCCTGGGTAGAGGAATTGCCTGGTATGTAAGTTAGGTACTTGTCCCCTATCCAAAGGGCCAGAGTTTACCCACGCGGTAAGTAGCTCAGCTCTCTCTGTTCCTCTGGCTCCGGTCACAGGTTGGTATGGGCAGACAGTGTATATCATCTGGCTCAAAGTAGCGTTCTCGGGTATTGTATATCCCATGTGGAACCTTCTCTGCTTCTTGGTGTCAATCTCCATTGCCGCTCGCATCTCATATTGGGAAGCAGTATTTCTTGATAAATCCTGTAGCGCCCTCTCTTGCTTCTTATGTTTGGTTCCGGTTGGTATCTCAGTTACGGCCAATCCCCGACTCTCAAGGCCCCATATCCCTCAAGCTGGGATTCTCAGGTGAGCGAAGACTTTCTGTTAGCGAGGTTCGCGTCGCCCATCTTGCTACAGGAAAGGTAGATCTTTTCGTTGGACTGACCTGTCTTGGTAGGTGTTCAAGTGCTTTTGTTGAGCAAGGCATAATTTGCGGAGTAGACTCTGCTTTAGACTGTACTGCTAGCAGGAGTTTACATATCTCGTCTTCCAGGCTCCGGAAGTGGTCTTGTATAAGTTGGGCCATCGTTTGTTCCCATCTGTCCACAGCGTCCATACTATATGCCTGGTATAGATCTTCTTTGCAATTGTTGACACTATATAGCTGCTTAGCAATGTACATGATTCCCTATGATGATAGTTTTTTTGCAGTGCCTTGCGGGGGTTTGCATTTCAAGCTGGGTTTTTGAGCTGATTTGTGTTGGGGCTTGGAGCAGAAGATAATCTTGCGACCAATCATGGCCGCCGCCCCCCCGAAGTTTCCCCCTCCATTGACTTTCATGGGGAATACATGAACGTGCACGCGATTTGGCTGTTTGCATTACGTGGCTTAACTCGTGTGCAAAATAAGGTTTTTTGCAACTTAATAATAACGTAATAGCTGCACAACCCCAAATGCGAAAAAGCCCTAACGCGCGCTGCGTTTTCACAACTGATTTGCAGCGCGACTTGTTTTCTTGCCCTATGTGTTGTGAGGAAAAAAAACTTGGCTGTCATTTTATTACTATTGCCCCATTTATTAGTATGGGCTAGATTACGAGTGAAGCATTATTTATCACTCCCGCTCGTGCGTTAACTTCGCTAGAAGTCAGATTTTTTTTGCTTAAGTTGTGTAGTGCACGTATTACAGGATGAAAGTAAAGTTTTCACACAAGTGGAGTAAAAAGCCAAATTTAGAATATCGCAACCACGTCAACGTATTCCCTCATAGACATCAATAGTTTAAAAATCTCAAAGCACCAATACTGACACGCAAACCTGATTACGTTTTCTCAAGTGCACTAACCCGACATGAAATATAAATATGTTACATTCCAATGTCCTTCATATAGCAGAATATGTTATATTTATTCTTAAATACACATTTACATATATATATATATATATAATTTTTTTTTGGTAAAATATATATATATATATACACACACATACAAGATTATATATAGGTATATATACATATATAGGAATATCTATTTTAAAATACTTAGAACATATTCCGCTATGTGAAGAACATTGGAATGTGAAATATTTACTGTAAATACACAGTATAGCACTTTATTAAATATGAATATTGAATAAATATGATTTCTCCAACATAGGTGTGTCCGGTCCACGGCGTCATCCTTACTTGTGGGATATTCTCTTCCCCAACAGGAAATGGCAAAGAGCCCAGCAAAGCTGGTCACATGATCCCTCCTAGGCTCCGCCTACCCCAGTCATTCTCTTTGCCGTTGTACAGGCAACATCTCCACGGAGATGGCTTAGAGTTTTTTAGTGTTTAACTGTAGTTTTTCATTATTCAATCAAGAGTTTGTTATTTTCAAATAGTGCTGGTACGTACTATTTACTCAGAAACAGAAAAGAGATGAAGAATTCTGTTTGTATGAGGAAAATGATTTTAGCAACCGTAACTAAAATCCATGGCTGTTCCACACAGGACTGTTGAGAGCAATTAACTTCAGTTGGGGGAACAGTGTGCAGTCTCTTACTGCTTGAGGTATGACACATTCTAACAAGACGATGTAATGCTGGAAGCTGTCATTTTCCCTATGGGATCCGGTAAGCCATGTTTATTACGATTGTAAATAAGGGCTTCACAAGGGCTTATTTAAACTGTAGACTTTTTCTGGGCTAAATCGATTGATTATTAACACATATTTAGCCTTGAGGAATCATTTTATCTGGGTATTTTGATATAATAATATCGGCAGGCACTGTTTTAGACACCTTATTCTTTAGGGGCTTTCCCAAAGCATAGGCAGAGTCTCATTTTCGCGCCGGTGTTGCGCACTTGTTTTTGAGAGGCATGGCATGCAGTCGCATGTGAGAGGAGCTCTGATACTTATAAAAGACTTCTGAAGGCGTCATTTGGTATCGTATTCCCCTTTGGGTTTGGTTGGGTCTCAGCAAAGCAGATACCAGGGACTGTAAAGGGGTTTAAAGCTTAAAACGGCTCCGGTTCCGTTATTTTAAGGGTTAAAGCTTCCAAATTTGGTGTGCAATATTTTCAAAGCTTTAAGACGCTGTGGTAAAAATTTGGTGAATTTTGAACAATTCCTTCATGTTTTTTCGCATTTGCAGTAATAAAGTGTGTTCAGTTTAAAATTTAAAGTGACAGTAACGGTTTTATTTTAAAACGTTTTTTGTACTTTCTGATCAAGTTTATGCCTGTTTAACATGTCTGAACTACCAGATAGACTGTGTTCTGAATGTGGGGAAGCCAGAATTCCTATTCATTTAAATAAATGTGATTTATGTGATAATGACAATGATGCCCAAGATGATTCCTCAAGTGAGGGGAGTAAGCATGGTACTGCATCATTCCCTCCTTCGTCTACACGAGTCTTGCCCACTCAGGAGGCCCCTAGTACATCTAGCGCGCCAATACTCCTTACTATGCAACAATTAACGGCTGTAATGGATAATTCTGTCAAAAACATTTTAGCCAAAATGAACCCTTGTCAGCGTAAGCGTGGCTGCTCTGTTTTAGTTACTGAAGAGCATGACGACGCTGATATTAATATCTCTGAAGGGCCCCTAACCCAATCTGAGGGGGCCAGGGAGGTTTTGTCTGAGGGAGAAATTACTGATTTAGGGAACATTTCTCAGCAGGCTGAATCTGATGTGATTACATTTAAATTTAAATTGGAACATCTCCGCATTTTGCTTAAGGAGGTATTATCCACTCTGGATGATTGTGAAAATTTAGTCATCCCAGAGAAACTATGTAAAATGGACAAGTTCCTAGAGGTGCCGGGGCTCCCAGAAGCTTTTCCTATACCCAAGCGGGTGGCGGACATTGTTAATAAAGAATGGGAAAGGCCCGGTATTCCTTTCGTCCCTCCCCCCATATTTAAAAAATTGTTTCCTATGGTCGACCCCAGAAAGGACTTATGGCAGTCAGTCCCCAAGGTCGAGGGAGCGGTTTCTACTTTAAACAAACGCACCACTATTCCCATAGAGGATAGTTGTGCTTTCAAAGATCCTATGGATAAAAAATTAGAAGGTTTGCTTAAAAAGATGTTTGTTCAGCAGGGTTACCTTCTACAACCCATTTCATGCATTGTCCCTGTCACTACTGCCGCATATTTCTGGTTTGATGAACTGCTTAAGGTGCTCGATAGTGACTCTCCTCCTTATGAGGAGATTATGGACAGAATCAATGCTCTCAAATTGGCTAATTCTTTCACTCTAGACGCCTCTTTGCAATTGGCTAAGTTAGCGGCTAAGAACTCTGGGTTTGCTATTGTGGCGCGCAGAGCGCTTTGGTTGAAATCTTGGTCGGCTGATGCGTCTTCCAAGAACAAGCTACTAAACATTCCTTTCAAGGGGAAAACGTTGTTTGGTCCTGACTTGAAAGAGATTATCTCTGATATCACTGGGGGTAAGGGCCACGCCCTTCCTCAGGATCGGCCTTTCAAGGCAAAAAATAGACCTAATTTTCGTCCCTTTCGTAAAAACGGACCAGCCCAAGGTGCTACGTCCTCTAAGCAAGAGGGTAATACTTCTCAGGCCAAGCCAGCTTGGAGACCAATGCAAGGCTGGAACAAGGGAAAGCAGGCCAAGAAACCTGCCACTGCTACCAAAACAGCATGAAATATTGGCCCCCGATCCGGGACCGGATCTGGTGGGGGGCAGACTCTCTCTCTTCGCTCAGGCTTGGGCAAGAGATGTTCTGGATCCTTGGGCGCTAGAAATAGTCTCCCAGGGTTATCTTCTGGAATTCAAGGGACTTCCCCCAAGGGGGAGGTTCCACAGGTCGCAGTTGTCTTCAGACCACATAAAAGGACAGGCGTTCTTACATTGTGTAGAAGACCTGTTAAAAATGGGAGTGATTCATCCTGTTCCATTAAGAGAACAAGGGATGGGGTTCTACTCCAATCTGTTCATAGTTCCCAAAAAAGAGGGAACGTTCAGACCAATCCTAGATCTCAAGATCTTAAACAAATTTCTCAAGGTCCCATCGTTCAAGATGGAAACCATTCGAACTATCCTTCCTTCCATCCAGGAAGGTCAATTCATGACCACGGTGGATTTAAAGGATGCGTATCTACATATTCCTATCCACAAGGAACATCATCGGTTCCTAAGGTTTGCATTCCTGGACAAACATTACCAGTTCGTGGCGCTTCCTTTCGGATTAGCCACTGCTCCAAGGATTTTCACAAAGGTACTAGGGTCCCTTCTAGCGGTGCTAAGACCAAGGGGCATTGCAGTAGTACCTTACCTGGACGACATTCTGATTCAAGCGTCGTCCCTTCCTCAAGCAAAGGCTCACACGGACATTGTCCTGGCCTTTCTCAGATCTCACGGCTGGAAAGTGAACGTGGAAAAAAGTTCTCTATCCCCGTCAACAAGGGTTCCCTTCTTGGGGACAATTATAGACTCCTTAGAAATGAGGATCTTTCTAACAGAGGCCAGAAAAACAAAGCTTCTGGACTCTTGTCGGATACTTCATTCCGTTCCTCTTCCTTCCATAGCTCAGTGCATGGAAGTGATCGGGTTGATGGTGGCGGCGATGGACATAGTTCCTTTTGCGCGCATTCATCTAAGACCATTACAACTGTGCATGCTCAGTCAGTGGAATGGGGACTATACAGACTTGTCTCCGAAGATACAAGTAAATCGGAGGACCAGAGACTCACTCCGTTGGTGGCTGTCCCTGGACAATCTGTCTCAAGGGATGATGTTCCACAGACCAGAGTGGGTCATTGTCACGACCGACGCCAGTCTGATAGGCTGGGGCGCGGTCTGGGGATCCCTGAAAGCTCAGGGTCTTTGGTCTCGGGAAGAATCTCTTCTACCGATAAATATTCTGGAACTGAGAGCGATATTCAATGCTCTCCAGGCCTGGCCCCAGCTTGCGAGGACCAGGTTCATACGGTTTCAATCAGACAACATGACGACTGTTGCGTACATCAACCATCAGGGGGGAACAAGGAGTTCCCTAGCGATGGAAGAAGTAACCAAAATTATTCTTTGGGCGGAGTCTCACTCCTGCCACCTGTCTGCTATCCACATCCCAGGAGTGGAAAATTGGGAAGCGGATTTTCTGAGTCGGCAGACATTGCATCCGGGGGAGTGGGAACTCCATCCGGAAATCTTTGCCCAAGTCACTCACCTGTGGGGCATTCCAGACATGGATCTGATGGCCTCTCGTCAGAACTTCAAAGTTCCTTGCTACGGGGCCAGATCCAGGGATCCCAAGGCGGCTCTAGTGGATGCACTAGTAGCACCTTGGACCTTCAAACTAGCTTATGTGTTCCCGCCATTTCCTCTCATCCCCAGGCTGATAGCCAGGATCAAGCAGGAGAGGGCGTCGGTGATCTTGATAGCTCCTGCGTGGCCACGCAGGACTTGGTATGCAGATCTGGTGAATATGTCATCGGCTCCACCTTGGAAGCTACCTTTGAGACGAGACCTTCTTGTTCAGGGTCCGTTCGAACATCCGAATCTGGTTTCACTCCAGCTGACTGCTTGGAGATTGAACGCTTGATTTTATCGAAGCGAGGATTCTCAGATTCTGTTATCGATACTCTTGTTCAGGCCAGAAAGCCTGTGACTAGAAAGATTTACCACAAAATTTGGAAAAAATATATCTGTTGGTGTGAATCTAAAGGATTCCCTTGGGACAAGGTTAAGATTCCTAGGATTCTATCCTTCCTTCAAGAGGGATTGGAAAAAGGATTATCTGCAAGTTCCCTGAAGGGACAGATTTCTGCCTTGTCGGTATTACTTCACAAAAAGCTGGCAGCTGTGCCAGATGTTCAAGCCTTTGTTCAGGCTCTGGTTAGAATCAAGCCTGTTTACAAACCTTTGACTCCTCCTTGGAGTCTCAATTTAGTTCTTTCAGTTCTTCAGGGGGTTCCATTTGAACCCTTACATTCCGTTGATATTAAGTTATTATCTTGGAAAGTTTTGTTTTTAGTTGCGATTTCTTCTGCTAGAAGAGTCTCAGAATTATCTGCTCTGCAGTGTTCTCCTCCTTATCTGGTGTTCCATGCAGATAAGGTGGTTTTACGTACTAAACCTGGTTTTCTTCCAAAAGTTGTTTCTAACAAAAACATTAACCAGGAGATTATCGTACCTTCTCTGTGTCCAAAACCAGTTTCAAAGAAGGAACGTTTGTTGCACAATTTGGATGTTGTTCGCGCTCTAAAATTCTATTTAGATGCTACAAAGGATTTTAGACAAACATCTTCCTTGTTTGTTGTTTATTCAGGTAAAAGGAGAGGTCAAAAAGCAACTTCTACCTCTCTCTCTTTTTGGATTAAAAGCATCATCAGATTGGCTTACGAGACTGCCGGACGGCAGCCTCCCGAAAGAATCACAGCTCATTCCACTAGGGCTGTGGCTTCCACATGGGCCTTCAAGAACGAGGCTTCTGTTGATCAGATATGTAGGGCAGCGACTTGGTCTTCACTGCACACTTTTACCAAATTTTACAAGTTTGATACTTTTGCTTCTTCTGAGGCTATTTTTGGGAGAAAGGTTTTGCAAGCCGTGGTGCCTTCCATTTAGGTGACCTGATTTGCTCCCTCCCTTCATCCGTGTCCTAAAGCTTTGGTATTGGTTCCCACAAGTAAGGATGACGCCGTGGACCGGACACACCTATGTTGGAGAAAACAGAATTTATGTTTACCTGATAAATTTCTTTCTCCAACGGTGTGTCCGGTCCACGGCCCGCCCTGGTTTTTTTAATCAGGTCTGATATTTTATTTTCTTTAACTACAGTCACCACGGTACCATATGGTTTCTCCTATGCAAATATTCCTCCTTAACGTCGGTCGAATGACTGGGGTAGGCGGAGCCTAGGAGGGATCATGTGACCAGCTTTGCTGGGCTCTTTGCCATTTCCTGTTGGGGAAGAGAATATCCCACAAGTAAGGATGACGCCGTGGACCGGACACACCGTTGGAGAAAGAAATTTATCAGGTAAACATAAATTCTGTTTTTTCATGTTTTCAGCTACTTGACTGCAAAGGGCTCCAATGCACTTATATATGTGTCTATATTTGTATACATATGTATTTATGTGTTTATATGTCTGTAAATACATATTTACAAATATATATATATATATATATATATATATATACATACATATGTACACACATATATACATATATATATATATATATATATATATATATATATATTTAGACGTGTATGTATATATTTAGACGTGTATGTATCTCAGTCTTAAAGCTCTTTGCATGCCTCATATCTTTGAGTCCTTATACATTTTTCTCTTGTTAAGTGTATCCAGTCCACGGATCATCCATTACTTGTGGGATATTCTCCTTCCCAACAGGAAGTTGCAAGAGGATCACCCACAGCAGAGCTGCTATATAGCTCCTCCCCTCACTGCCATATCCAGTCATTCTCTTGCAACTCTCAACTAAGATGGAGGTCGTAAGAGGACTGTGGTGTTTTATACTTAGTTTATTTCTTCAATCAAAAGTTTGTTATTTTTAAATGGTACCGGAGTGTACTGTTTATCTCAGGCAGTATTTAGAAGAAGAATCTGCCTGCGTTTTCTATGATCTTAGCAGAAGTAACTAAGATCCTTTGCTGTTCTCACATATTCTGAGGAGTGAGGTAACTTCAGAGGGGGAATAGCGTGCAGGTTTTCCTGCAATAAGGTATGTGCAGTTAAAATATTTTTCTAGGGATGGAATTTGCTAGAAAATGCTGCTGATACCGAAGTAATGTAAGTAAAGCCTTAAATGCAGTGATAGCGACTGGTATCAGGCTTATTAATAGAGATACATACTCTTATAAAAGTGTATTTTAAAACGTTTGCTGGCATGTTAAATCGTTTTTTTACATATGTTTGGTGATAAAACTTATTGGGGCCTAGTTTTTTCCACATGGCTGGCTTGAATTTTGCATAAAAACAGTTCCCTGAGGCTTCCCACTGTTGTAATATGAGTGGGAGGGGCCTATTTTGCTATTTTTTTGCACAGCAAAAATTACAGACACAGACATCCAGCTTCTTCCTGCATGATCCAGGACTTCTCTGGAGGGCTCAAAAGGCTTCAAAAGTCGTATTGAGGGAGGTAAAAAGCCACAGTAGAGCTGTGGCAGTTGTTGTGACTGTTTAAAAAACGTTTTTGTCATTTGTTATTCCGTTTTTGGTATTAAGGGGTTAATCATCCATTTGCAAGTGGGTGCAATGCTCTGCTAACTTATTACATACACTGTAAAAATTTCGTTAGTGTAACTGCATTTTTTCACTGTTATTTAAAAATTTGGGAAAATTTGTGTTTCTTAAAGGCGCAGTAACGTTTTTTATATTGCTTGTAAACTTGTTTTAAAGTGTTTTCCAAGCTTGCTAGTCTCATTGCTAGTCTGTTTAAACATGTCTGACACAGAGGAACCTACTTGTTCATTATGTTTCAAAGCCATGGTGGAGCCCCATAGGAGAATGTGTACTAAATGTATTGATTTCACCTTAAACAGTAAAGATCAGTCTTTATCTATAAAAGAATTATCACCAGAGGGTTCTGTCGAGGGGGAAGTTATGCCGACTAACTCTCCCCACGTGTCAGACCCTTCGCCTCCCGCTCAGGGGACGCACGCTAATATGGCGCCAATTACATCAGGGACGCCCATAGCGATTACCTTGCAGGACATGGCTGCAATCATGAATAATACCCTGTCAGAGGTATTATCTAGATTGCCTGAATTAAGAGGCAAGCGCGATAGCTATGGGTTTAGGAGAGATACAGAGCGCGCAAATGCTGTTAGAGCCATGTCTGATACTGCGTCACAGTATGCAGAACATGAGGACGGAGAGCTTCAGTCTGTGGGTGACATCTCTGACTCGGGGAAACCTGATTCAGAGATTTCTAATTTTAAATTTAAGCTTGAGAACCTCCGTGTATTGCTTGGGGAGGTATTAGCTGCTCTGAATGACTGTAACACAGTTGCAATTCCAGAGAAATTGTGTAGGCTGGATAGATACTATGCAGTGCCGGTGTGTACTGACGTTTTTCCTATACCTAAAAGGCTTACAGAAATTATTAGCAAGGAGTGGGATAGACCCGGTGTGCCCTTTTCCCCACCTCCTATATTTAGAAAATGTTTCCAATAGACGCCACTACACAGGACTTATGGCAGACGGTCCCTAAGGTGGAGGGAACAGTTTCTACTTTAGCAAAGCGTACCACTATCCCGGTTGAGGACAGTTGTGCTTTTTCAGATCCAATGGATAAAAAATTGGAGGGTTACCTTAAGAAAATGTTTATTCAACAAGGTTTTATTTTACAGCCCCTTGCATGCATTGCGCCTGTCACTGCTGCGGCGGCATTCTGGTTTGAGGCCCTGGAAGAGGCCATCCAGACAGCTCCATTGAATGAAATTATTGACAAGCTTAGAACGCTTAAGCTAGCTAACTCATTTGTTTCTGATGCCATTGTTCATTTGACTAAACTAATGGCTAAGAATTCCGGATTCGCCATCCAGGCGCGTAGGGCGCTATGGCTTAAATCCTGGTCAGCTGACGTGACTTCAAAGTCTAAATTACTCAACATTCCTTTCAAGGGGCAGACCTTATTCGGGCCTGGCTTGAAGGAAATTATTGTTGACATTACTGGAGGCAAGGGTCATACCCTTCCTCAGGACAGGGCCAAATCAAAGGCCAAACAGTCTAATTTTCGCGCCTTTCGAAATTTCAAGGCAGGAGCAGCATCAACTTCTTCCGCTTCAAAACAAGAGGGAACTGTTGCTCATTCCAGACAGGCCTGGAAACCTTACCAGTCCTGGAACAAGGGCAAGCAGGCCAGGAAGCCTGCTGCTGCCCCCAAGACAGCATGAAGGAACGGCCCCCTATCCGGAAACGGATCTAGTGGGGGGCAGACTTTCTCTCTTCGCCCAGGCGTGGGCAAGAGATGTTCAGGATCCCTGGGCGTTGGAGATCATATCTCAGGGATATCTTCTGGACTTCAAAGCTTCTCCTCCACAAGGGAGATTTCATCTTTCAAGGTTATCATCAAACCAGATAAAGAAAGAGGCATTCCTAAGCTGTGTGCAAGACCTCCTAGTAATGGGAGTGATCCATCCAGTTCCGCGGACGGAACAAGGACAGGGATTTTATTCAAATCTGTTTGTGGTTCCCAAGAAAGAGGGAACCTTCAGACCAATCTTGGATCTAAAGATCTTAAACAAATTCCTCAGAGTTCCATCATTCAAAATGGAAACTATTCGGACCATCCTACCCATGATCCAAGAGGGTCAGTACATGACCACAGTGGACTTAAAGGATGCCTACCTTCACATACCGATTCACAAAGATCATCATCGGTTCCTAAGGTTTGCCTTTCTAGACAGGCATTACCAATTTGTAGCTCTTCCCTTCGGGTTGGCCACTGCCCCGAGAATTTTTACAAAGGTTCTGGGCTCACTTCTGGCGGTTCTAAGACCGCGAGGCATAGCGGTGGCTCCGTATCTAGACGACATCCTGATACAGGCGTCAAGCTTTCAAATTGCCAAGTCTCATACAGAGATAGTTCTGGCATTTCTGAGGTCGCATGGGTGGAAAGTGAACGTGGAAAAGAGTTCTCTATCACCACTCACAAGAGTCTCCTTCCTAGGGACTCTTATAGATTCTGTAGAGATGAAAATTTACCTGACGGAGTCCAGGTTATCAAAACTTCTAAATGCTTGCCGTGTCCTTCATTCCATTCCACGCCCGTCAGTGGCTCAGTGCATGGAAGTAATCGGCTTAATGGTAGCGGCAATGGACATAGTGCCATTTGCGCGCCTGCATCTCAGACCGCTGCAATTATGCATGCTAAGTCAGTGGAATGGGGATTACTCAGTTTTGTCCCCTCTACTAAATCTGGATCAAGAGACCAGAGATTCTCTTCTCTGGTGGCTTTCTCGGGTCCATCTGTCCAAGGCTATGACCTTTCGCAGGCCAGATTGGACGATTGTAACAACAGATGCCAGCCTTCTAGGTTGGGGCGCAGTCTGGAACTCCCTGAAGGCTCAGGGATCGTGGACTCAGGAGGAGAAACTCCTCCCAATAAATATTCTGGAGTTAAGAGCAATATTCAGTGCTCCAAGAGTTACTCATGGAGTAAGGTTAGGATTCCTAGGATATTGTCCTTTCTCCAAGAGGGTTTGGACAAAGGCTTATCAGCTAGTTCTTTAAAAGGACAGATCTCTGCTCTGTCTATTCTTTTGCACAAGCGTCTGGCAGAAGTTCCAGACGTCCAGGCATTTTGTCAGGCTTTGGTTAGGATTAAGCCTGTGTTTAAAACTGTTGCTCCCCCGTGGAGCTTAAACTTGGTTCTTAAAGTTCTTCAGGGAGTTCCCTTTGAACCCCTTCATTCCATTGATATTAAACTTTTATCTTGGAAAGTTCTGTTTTTGATGGCTATTTCCTCGGCTCGAAGAGTCTCTGAGTTATCTGCCTTACATTGTGATTCTCCTTATCTGATTTTTCATTCAGACAAGGTAGTTCTGCGTACCAAACCTGGGTTTTTACCTAAGGTGGTTTCTAACAGGAATATCAATCAAGAGATTGTTGTTCCATCATTGTGTCCTAATCCTTCTTCAAAGAAGGAACGTCTTTTGCATAATCTGGACGTAGTCCGTGCCTTGAAGTTTTACTTACAGGCTACTAAAGATTTTCGTCAAACATCTGCCCTGTTTGTTGTTTACTCTGGACAGAGGAGAGGTCAAAAAGCTTCGGCAACCTCTCTCTCCTTTTGGCTTCGGAGCATAATACGCTTAGCCTATGAGACTGCTGGACAGCAGCCCCCTGAAAGGATTACAGCTCATTCTACTAGAGCTGTGGCTTCCACCTGGGCCTTTAAAAATGAGGCCTCTGTTGAACAGATTTGCAAGGCTGCGACTTGGTCTTCGCTTCACACCTTTTCAAAATTTTACAAATTTGACACTTTTGCTTCTTCTGAGGCTGTTTTTGGGAGAAAGGTTCTACAGGCAGTGGTTCCTTCCGTTTAAGTTCCTGCCTTGTCCCTCCCATCATCCGTGTACTTTAGCTTTGGTATTGGTATCCCACAAGTAATGGATGATCCGTGGACTGGATACACTTAACAAGAGAAAACATAATTTATGCTTACCTGATAAATGTATTTCTCTTGTAGTGTATCCAGTCCACGGCCCGCCCTGTCCTTTTAAGGCAGGTCTAAATTGTAATTAAACTACAGTCACCACTGCACCCTATGGTTTCTCCTTTCTCGTCTTGTTTCGGTCGAATGACTGGATATGGCAGTGAGGGGAGGAGCTATATAGCAGCTCTGCTGTGGGTGATCCTCTTGCAACTTCCTGTTGGGAAGGAGAATATCCCACAAGTAATGGATGATCCGTGGACTGGATACACTACAAGAGAAATAAATTTATCAGGTAAGCATAAATTATGTTTTTATGCAATTTTTTTAAAATAATTTTTATTAGACAGTTATGATGTTACTGTACTTTTAAATGTAATTTTGATGTGTTTTGTGCAACTTTTATATCTTGCGTAACAGTTAATCAGAGCTCTGAAGTTGTGCTATCCCAACATGCGTTACATTCAATTGTGCTCAAGTGAATGCATTTATATTTCAATTTGTAATACGCACGCTACTTCTGATGCACGCAAAGAGCCGTGATAAACCCCTTTTCTCTTACTTGGTGTATTCAGTCCACGGATTCATCCTTACTTGTGGGATATTCTCATTCCCTACAGGAAATGGCAAAGAGAGCACACAGCAAAGCTGTCCATATAGCTCCCCTCAGGCTCCGCCCCCCAAGTCATTCTCTTTGCCGCTCTAACTAGTAGCATCTCCACGGGGATGGTAAAGAGTATGTGGTGTTAGATTTGTAGTTTTACTTCTTCAATCAAGAGTTTGTTATTTTAAAATAGTGCCGGTTTGTACTATTTACTCTGCAGCAGAAAGTGATGAAGATTCTGCTGAGAGGAAAAAGATTTTAGCATGTTGTAACTAAAATCCATTGCTGTTCCCACGCAGGACTGTTGAGTACAGGAGAACTTCAGTTGGGGGGAACAGTTGCAGGCTTATTCTGCTTGAGGTATGTTTCAGTCATATTTTCTAACAAGACCTGGTAGTGCTAGAAAACTGACAGATATCCCATGAGGGAGGTAAGCCATTTTCTCAGACACAGTATAGAAAGAGGGCTTCACTTAATACTGACAGAAACTCAATGGGCTAATCGATTCCTTTATTAGAGTAGTCTGATGTGATTCAACGTTTTTAAGCGTTTGCAAACACTTTTTGGGGTATTTTTACGCCTGGCATTGTAATAGACAGCTATTTTGACTCAGAAAGGCCCCATATCTCTAGAGTGAGAAGGAGGAGGCCTCATTTTCGCGCCTCAATTGCGCAGTTAATTTGGAACACAGCTCCACGCAGCTTCATGTGCATAGCCTTTAGAGTACGGGAGGACTTCAGAGAGGCTTCATTTACTCCTGCAAATAACCCTAAAGGAAGGTAAAGCCACGGCAAAGACTGTGGCAGAGTACTGTAGTGGGTTAAACTGTTTTTTTACTCATTTTGCTCTGGTTTTGGCATTAAGGGGTTAAACGATTTGAAAACTTGTGTGCAATCATTTCAAGGCATGAGGATCATGTGGTGAAAATTTCATTAAGATCGGATGTTTTTTGATGATTTGGTAAAAAGTGTGTGCCTTTTTATTATTTAAAGAGACAGTAACGTTTTTTCAAAAAGTATTTTTTTCAATCTTTTAGTGTTTTCTGAGTCTGTCAAACATGTCTGAGTCTTCAGATAGACCTTGTTCTTTATGTTCAAAAGCCATGGCAATACCCCCCTTTACACTTATGTTTAAAGTGTGCACAAACATCTAAACATTTTAAAGATCATCCAGTGACAATACAAAATGCTGCCCAAGATGATTCTTTAACGGAGGGTAATGAGGATAGTCCTCCTTCCTCCCCCCACGTGTCTACGCCAGTTACGCCCGCGCAAGCGATGCCTAGTACCTCTAGCGCATTGCCCCCTGTTACCTTACAGCAATTAGCGGCAGTAATGGATAATTCCCTTGCAGCTTTTTTGTCCAAACTGCCAGTTTTTCCAAGAAGCTTTGGATAATGTATCTGTAGCACCCTCACAAAACTCAGAGGTAGCAGTGAGGGAAGGGCTGTCTGAGGGAGAAATTTCTGACACAGGGAAAGTTTCTCAGCAGGCAGAGTCAGATTCCTTAGCGTTTAAATTTAAGCTGGAACACCTCCGCGTACTGCTTAAGGAGGTTTTGGCTACGCTAGACGATTGTGACCCCATGGTGGTCCCTGAAAAATTGTGTAAAATGGACAGATACTTAGAGGTCCCTGTATACACTGAGGCATTTCCGATTCCTAAGAGGGTGGCGGATATTATGACTAAGGAGTGGGAGAGACCAGGTGTACCCTTTGTTCCCCCACCTATCTTTAAGAAAATGTTAAATTAGCGGCGAAAACCTCTGGTTTTGCCGTCATGGCGCGACGAGCACTTTGGCTCAAATCGTGGTCGGCGGATGTGTCGTCCAAGACGAAACTGTTAAACATTCCCTTCAAGGGGAAAACCCTTTTCGGCCCAGAGCTGAAAGAAATTATTTCAGATATCACTGGAGGCAAGGGCCATGCCCTTCCACAAGATAGGCCATTCAAGGCCAAAAACAAGGCTAATTTTCGCTCCTTTCGCAACTTCCGGAGCGGACCTGCCGCAACCTCTGCTGCTGCAAAGCAAGTTAACACTTCCCAGCCCAAAGCAACCTGGAAACCCTTGCAGGGCTGGAATAAGGGTAAACAGGCCAAGAAGCCTGCTCCTGCTACCAAGACAGCATGAAGGGGTAGCCCCCGATCCGGGATCGGATCTAGTAGGGGGCAGACTTTCTCTCTTCGCTCAGGCTTGGGCAAGAGATGTTCCAGATCCCTGGGCATTAGAAATAGTTGCTCAGGGGTACCTTCTAGAATTCAAGGATTCTCCCCCAAGGGGAAGGTTCCACATTTCTCATTTGTCTTCAGACCAAATAAAGAAACAGGCGTTCTTACGCTGTGTAGAAGATCTTCTAAAAATGGGAGTGATACACCCAGTTCCTATTGCAGAACAAGGACTGGGTTTTTACTCAAACCTGTTCGTAGTTCCCAAAAAGGAGGGAACTTTCAGGCCAATCCTGGACCTAAAAATTCTAAACAAATTCCTAAGAGTTCCGTCTTTCAAGATGGAAACCATTCGGACAATCTTGCTGATGATCCAGGAGGGTCAATATATGACTACCGTGGATCTAAGGGATGCGTATCTGCATATTCCTATCCACAAAGATCACCATCAGTTCCTAAGGTTCGCCTTTCTGGACAAACATTACCAGTTCGTGACCCTTCCTTTCGGGTTGGCCACCGCTCCCAGAATTTTCACAAAGGTGCTAGGGTCCCTTCTAGCGGTACTAAGACCGCGGGGCATTGCAGTAGCACCTTACCTGGACGACATATTAATACAGGCGTCGTCCTTTCACAGAGCCAAGGCTCATACGGATATCGTTCTGGCCTTTCTAAGGTCTCACGGGTGGAAGGTGAACGTAGAAAAGAGTTCTCTGTCCCCGCTCACAAGGGTTCCCTTTCTGGGAACGTTAATAGACTCAGGATAGAAATGAAAATCTTTCTGACAGAGGTCAGGAAGTCAAAACTGTTGAATACTTGCCGAGTTCTTCATTCCATTCTTCGGCCTTCCGTGGCTCAGTGCATGGAAGTAATTGGGTTAATGGTTACGGCAATGGACGTAGTCCCTTTTGTCCGAATCCATCTCAGACCACTGCAGCTGTGCATGCTCAAACAGTGGAATGGAGATTACGCAGATTTGTCTCCTCAAATTCAAATGGACCAGAAAACCAGAGACTCTCTTCTCTGGTGGTTGTCTCAAGATCACCTGTCTCAGGGAATGAGTTTCCGCAGACCAGAGTGGATCATTGTCACGACCGATGCCAGTCTGTTAGGCTGGGGTGCGGTCTGGAACTCACTGAAGGCTCAGGGGCTATGGTCTCGGGAAGAATCTCTTCTCCCGATAAACATTTTGGAGCTGAGAGCGATATTCAATACGCTCCAGGCGTGGCCTCAACTAGCAGAGGCCAAATTCATCAGATTTCAGTCGGACAACATCACGACTGTAGCGTACATCAATCATCAGGGGGGAACAAAGAGTTCCCTGGCAATGAAGGAAGTATCCAAGATTATCAAATGGGCGGAGGATCACTCCTGCCATCTATCTGCAATTCACATCCCAGGAGTAGACAACTGGGAGGCGGATTTTCTAAGTCGTCAGATTTTTCATCCGGGGGAGTGGGAACTCCACCCGGAGGTTTTTGCTCAACTAACTCAGCTTTGGGGCATTCCAGAGTTGGACCTGATGGCGTCCCATCAGAACACCAAACTTCCCCTTTACGGATCCAGATCCAGGCGGCATTGATAGATACATTGATAGCGCCTTGGTCATTCAGTCTAGCTTATGTCTTTCCACCGTTTCCTCTTCTACCTCGGCTGATAGCCAGAATCAAACAGGAGAGGGCTTCGGTAATTCTGATAGCACCTGCGTGGCCACGCAGGACTTGGTATGCAGACCTAGTGGGCATGTCATCGGTCCCACCATGGAAACTGCCATTGAGGCAGGATCTTCTACTCCAAGGTCCTTTCAGGCATCCAAATCTAGTTTCTCTGCAGCTGACTGCTTGGAGATTGAACGCTTAATCCTAGCTAAGCGGGTTTCTCTGATTCAGTTATAGATACTCTGATACAGGCCAGAAAGCCTGTCACTAGGAAAATTTACCACAAGATATAGCGGAAATATCTTTGTTGGTGTGAATCCAAGGGTTACTCGTGGAGTAAAGTTAGGATTCCAAGGATATTGTCTTTTCTCCAAGAAGGGTTGGAAAAAGGTCTGTCAGCTAGTTCCTTAAAGGGACAGATATCTGCTTTGTCTATTCTGTTACACAAGCGTCTAGCAGCTGTACCAGACGTTCAGGCGTTTGTTCAGGCCTTAGTCAGACTCAAGCCTGTCTATAGACCTGTGTCTCCTCCATGGAGTCTAAATTTCTTTCTTTCAGTTCTTCAAGGGGTTCCGTTTGAACCTTTGCATTCCATAGATATCAAGTTATTATCTTGGAAAGTTTTGTTTTTAGTAGCCATTTCTTCTGCTCGAAGAGTTTCAGAACTATCTGCTTTACAGTGCGATTCACCCTATCTGGTGTTCCATGCAGATAAGGTTGTTTTGTGTGCTAAACCTGGTTTCCTTCCAAAGGTGGTTTCTAATAAAAATATTAACCAGGAAATCATTGTTCCTTCTCTGTGTCCTAATCCAGTTTCTAAGACGGAACGATTGTTACACAATCTTGATGTGGTTCGTGCTTTAAAGTTCTATTTAAAAGCAACTAAAGATTTCAGACAAACATCATCCCTGTTTGTTGTGTATTCTGGCAAGAGGAGAGGTCAGAAAGCGACTGCTACCTCTTTTTCATTCTGGCTGAAAAGCATCATCCGATTGGCTTATGAGACTGCTGGTAAGCAGCCTCCTGAACGAATTACAGCTCATTCCACCAGAGCTGTGGCTTCCACGTGGGCTTTCAAGCATGACTTGGTCTTCTCTGCATACATTCGCCAAATTTTACAAATTCGATACTTTTGCTTCTTCGGAGGCTATTTTTGGGAGAAAGGTTTTGCAAGCAGTGGTGCCTTCCATTTAGGTTACCTGACTTGTTCCCTCCCTTCATCCGTGTCCTATTGCTTTGGTATTGGTATCCCACAAGTAAGGATGAATCCGTGGACTGAATACACCAAGTAAGAGAAAACAGAATTTATGCTTACCTGATAAATTACTTTCTCTTACAGGTGTATTCAGTCCACGGCCCGCCCTGATATTTAAGTCAGGTTCAAATTTAATTTACAATAACTACAGTCACCACTGCACCCTATGGTTCTCCTTTTTCTCCTAACCGTCGGTCGAATGACTGGGGGGGCGGAGCCTGAGGGGAGCTATATGGACAGCTTTGCTGTGTGCTCTCTTTGCCATTTCCTGTAGGGAATGAGAATATCCCACAAGTAAGGATGAATCCGTGGACTGAATACACCTGTAAGAGAAAGTAATTTATCAGGTAAGCATAAATTCTGTTTTCGCTTGCGTACAACAGTTAGCGCACCGCTCATAATCTAGCCTTATGAGAGCAGACAAGGCTTCCAGCCAGGAAATTTATTGTTGCACAAGTAAAAACTTGTGCTGCCTCTATATTGGCTGAGCCAGATGAGGGCTTGTTAATCATCCTGGACAAATCAGTCCAGGCAGATTTAAAGGGGCATTGTACTGTAAAATTGTTTTCCATTTAATGTGTTCCCAATGACTTGTTATAGTAGCTGCAGCATATAAAATGCATGAGAAATTGCTCCGTTGTTTATATTTTATAGTGTTTATATAGAGATATGAAATAGCTGTTTAACTGATTGAAGCTTCAATAATTTTTTCTCAAGAACATGCCCATATAAATGGGTTGGGCCTGCAGAAATAGGAGAACTCCTAAAACATTTTTTTTTCTCTCTCTTATTGTATCTCTGTCTATAAACAATTGCTTGAAGAGAGCAATTTAAAAGGAATATTTTATTTCCTATCTCTTTCACCTCCCACCGAGAACTTAACTGATGCCTTTTGTTTACATAGCTTTTATACAGAGAATACTGACGTATACCGGTAATATTTTTAGTATAGATGGTGGTTTCCAGTCAAAAGTAGCCATTTCAAATTACAAAATTAAGGTAAAGGAGCTATTTATAAACAATTTGATACACTCCAGGGTGTGAAACAGATCATTGGGAACACTTTCAAGCAGAGAAAAATATACTCTACAATGTCCCTTTAAGTCCAGAGCATAAGAAGCCTACACTTTGTCAATACTTTGTTAGTATAAAGTGTTCAATTTTCAATTTGCCTAAAATATACCAGGGGCACACAATTTTTTTGTATGCAGGGCCTGTAACTAATAGTGGGATTGGCAAAGGGCTATTTGACATTATATTCACACTTATGCAAAAGATAAAACCTCAAAATAAAATTAGATTATAATTACACTTTTAGTTAAAATTAAAAAAAAATTGTCCGTATTAATTCATTTTAACTGTATATACCACTCAAGTTCACAAAATACTTATGCTTAATTACCTAATAAGTGTTGAGCTACTTTTGCAACAACAAATGACTGATGTCAGTGTTCTGCTCATTGATGGTGAGGGTCACACAAAAAAGCCTTGGAGTGCCAGATCTGACTCATGGACCATAGTTTGGGCAGGCCTGTATAATACTATTAGTTTTTGTTTTTATTTTTTACGTTTTTGCACCCCCTAGTGTTATTTTCTGTCTTGACAACATAGGGGAAGATGTAGAAGCCAATAGCAGAAGGAAACTATCAATCTGTTATATATATCTTTGTATTTATTATTTTGTCAAATAGACATAATTACTTCTCTCTCATACATGTCCTTCAATTTGTATGTTATGATTTTAGGTTACATTGGAACACAATATAGGTGTGGTAACTTTTATGTTACTCTCCTTATCATTAGCAGACTTTCTGTACCATAGATCACACATATCACATGTTTTATTTTTGCATATTCTAGTTTTACATTCAAAGCTTCATTGTATTAACTTTCAGATTTAAATATAAGAACCGATTTTCAATTAAACAAAATACCAAAAAAAAACTGTATTAGAAACTTGCCATTGAAAATGACGTAATTTGTTTTTATTTATTAGCAGATGATCTGATTGGGAAGTATTTATGTCCTTTTTGCATATTTGTCTCACCTTTCTTTACTTGTGTGTGCAGGAGAGAGAACTCTGTAAAACCTTCAAAATCCCAGTGGAGACGTTAATCACGTATATGATGACCTTAGAAGATCACTACCATGCGGATGTTGCCTATCACAACAGCCTTCATGCAGCTGACGTCACTCAGTCCACGCATGTCCTCCTCTCCACGCCTGCTTTGGATGTGAGATCTTTAGTTTTATATAGAACACATTTTAGTTTTAATAGCATTCTTTTTTTTGTTTTTGTTATAGGAAAGTTTAATTTTGCAAAATAAGATAAAGTAGCATAATTAGGGACAGAATACAAATTTATCGTTTACGGACGCGCTGTAAAAAACAGCCATTATAAGTAGCAATTAGCGCTCAGAAAATTAACCAGAGGTCAGACCTCTGGTTAATTTTTTAAATATCCCCCAGTTGCTCCCAAATTTCAGTGTAGTAATCTTTATTAAAAAATAAAAATAGTGGCATCTTTATTTTTTTTTATAAAGTAACTGCACAAAGCAGTTATAAGGGGCTAAAGTTGGTGGATGCGGGGTGTTCGCAATGTAAAGGCACTTTTTAGACAGTTTTTTTTTCTGTCTATGGGAACTGTGTGTTCCCTGTAAATATATATGTATATGCTTATATACATATATATTTATGTGTTAATATGCATATATTACATATTAACGCATAATTATATATGTATATATTAAATTTATATTTGCAGACCTTGGCTGTGCGACTTACCCTATTTGCTGTGCTATTTCTCATGCCATGGCTCACGGCATGAGAACAAGGCTCCCATTGGAACCTATGGAAGTGCGCTCTCATGAGCGCAATGCTTACGTGTAATGCAAACTTGTAATACCAGTGCACGGAAGCAATATTTCTTTCATGTAATTGGCAAGAGTCCATGAGCTAGTGACGTATGGGATATACATTCCTACCAAGAGGGGCAAAGTTTCCCAAACCTCAAAATGCCTATAAATACACCCCTCACCACACCCACAATTCAGTTTTACAAACTTTGCCTCCTATGGAGCTGGTGAAGTAAGTTTGTGCTTGATTTTTTTTTTTTTTTTTCTTCTATGATAAGCGCTTCTAAGCATTCTGAAGCCCAGTTCCTCTCAAAATACAGTGTTTGTCAGAGGGATGTGAAGAGAGTATCGTCTGTTGATTTTTATGGTTTCTCTCGCGGGAAATCTTTTTAAGGGTTCTCTGTTATTGGTCGTAGGGATTCATCTCCTACCTCCCTTTTCAGATCGACGATATACTCTTATATACCATTACCTCTGCTGATAGCTTTCAGTGCTGGTTTGGCTATCTGCTATATGTGGATGGGTGTCTTTCGGTAAGTATGTATCATTAGTTAAGACACTCTCAGCTATGGTTGGCGCTTTATGTATTTATATAAAGTTCTAAATATATGTGTTTACTTATATTTTCCATGAGTCAGGTCTATGTATATTTCCCTTTGCAGTCTAGCAGTTTCAGTATGGGAATCTTGTTTTAGGATTTTAGGATGTTACTTTTTTTTTTATTTTATTTTTTTCTTACTTGGGGTTTAATCTTTTTTTCAATTTGACTTGTTTCTCTAAAAAATTTGCGGCCAAATTTAGGCTCGCGAGAATTTTTTGGCTCGAATGTGTATCTATGATGACGCAAATTCGTCATTTCCTGCATTTTAGTTGACGCCAGGTTGTTTGGCGCGAAGTTGCGTCTGTTATGACGCAAGTTGTGTCATTTCTGGATGTTTGTTGGCGCCCAAAAAATTGTTATACTTCCTTTTGCGTTGTGCGTCATACTTGGCGCCAAAAAAAAAATTTTTTTATTTTACCCCACTTCCTATATGCTCCTTGCATTTACATTTTTCCCATTCCTGAAACTGCTATATGAGGAAATAAGATATTTATTTGTTTAACTGTTATTTTTTCTTTTACATTTTACAGTTGTCATGATGAGCTTTTGCATGCAGAAAATGTTTCTATTAGTACTAGTACAGTATCTGTTGTTCCTTCAACATCTAATGTACATGATATCCCTGTTGATATGAAAAATGATATTGCTGATGCAATACAGAAGGCTATGGGGCCTATCTATCAAGCTCCGAATGGAGCTTGATGGCTCGTGTTTCTGGCGAGTCTTCAGACTCGCCAGAAACACCAGTTATGAAGCAGCGGTCACAAAGACCACTGCTCCATAACCTGTCCGCCTGCTCTGAGCAGGCGGACAGACATCGCCGGAATTCAACCCGATCGAGTACGATCGGGTTGATTGACACCCCCCTGCTGGTGGCTGATTGGCCATGAGTCTGCAGGGGGCAGAGTTGCACCAACAGCTCTTGTGAGCTGCTGTTGCAATGCTGAATACGGAGAGCGTATTGCTCTCCGTATTCAGCGAGGTCTGGCGGACCTGATCCGCACTGTCAGATCAGGTCTGCCAGACTTTGATAGAGGCCTATGTCTGCTATTCCGCCTTCTAATAAACGTAAAAGGTCTTTTAAAACTTCTCATGATACTGATGAATTTTGTAATGACCGACAACATACTGATATATCCACTTCTGATGAGGATCTCTCTGACTCAGAAGATCCTGCTTCAAACATTGACATTAATAAATCAACTTACCTCTTTAAGATTGAGTATATTCGTTCTTTGTTGAAAGAAGTATTGATTACTTTGGATATTGAGGAGTCTGGTCCTCTTGATAAAAAATCTAGTAAACGTTTAAATTCTGTTTATAAACCTCCTGTGATTACTCCTGAGGTTTGTCCTGTTCCTGATGCTATTTATGATGTGATTGCTAAGGAATGGTCTAAGCCCGGTACTTCTTTTGTTCCTTCTTCTAGGTTTAAAAGGTTTTACCCTTTGCCAGTGACTAATTTAAAGTTTTGGGGAAAAGTCCCTAAGGTTGATGGGGCTATTTCTACTCTTGCCAAGCGTACTACTATTCTATGGAAGATAGTACTTCCTTTAAGGATCCCTTAGATAAGAAGATTGAATCCTACCTTAGGAAAGCTTATTTACATTCTGGCTATATTCTCAGGCCTGCTGTTTCTATGGCTGATGTTGCGGCTGCATCAACCTTTTTGTTGAATAGCTTAAAGGGCCATTAAACCTAAAAAAAATAAAATAACGATTCAGATAGAGAATACAATTTTAAACAACATTCCAATTTACTTCTGTTATCTAATTTGGTGCAATCTTTAGATATCCTTTGTTAAAGAAATAGCAATGCACATTGGTGAGCCAATCACATGAGGCATCTATGTTCAGCCACCAATCAGAAGCTACTGAGCCTATCTAGATATGCTTTTCAGGAAAGAATATCAAGAGAATGAAGCAAATTAGATAATAGAAGTAAATTAGAAAGTTGTTTAAAATGGTATTCTCTATCTGAATCATGAAAGAAAAATTTTGAGTTTAATGTCCCTTTAACACAACTGGAAAAAGATTCTGATTTGTCTAGCATTGTTCATTTGCTTCAATATTCTAATCATTTTCTCTATGATGCTATTTTTTATATCATTAAGATTGATGTTAAAAATATGTTTTTGGCTATTTTAGCTAGAAGAGCTTTATGGCTCAAATCATGGAATGCTGACATGGTATCTAAATCTAGGTTACTATCTCTATCATTCCAGGGTAATAATTTGTTTGGTTCTCAGTTGGATTCTATTATTTCCACTATTACTGGTGGGAAGCGAGTTTTTTGCCTCAGAATAAAAAATCTAAGGGTAAAACTAGAGCTTCTAATTGATTTTGTTCTTTTTGTCAGAATAGAGAACAGAAAACCACTCCTTTCCCTAAGGACTCTGGCTCCAATTGGAAGTAATCTTCGAGTTGGAATAAATCCAAGTCTTTTAAGAAACCAAAGCCAGCCCCCAAAACTGCATGAAGGTGCGGCCCTCAATCCAGTTCTACTGGTGGGGGGCAGATTGAAATTATTTCAAGACGTTTGAGCAGGTTCCATTCAGAATCATTGGATTCAGAATATTGTCTCTCAAGGGTATCGAATAGGTTTCAGAATAAGACCTCCTGTGAGAAGTTTTTTTCTATCTCACATTCCAACAAATCCTGTAAAAGCTCAGGTCTTTCTGAAGTGTGTTTCAGATCTGGAGCTTTCAGGGGTAATTGTACTAGTTCCACTTCTGGAACAGGGTTTGGGTTTTTATTCAAATCTATTAATTGTCCCGAAGAAGGAAACATTTTTAATCATTTTGTAAGGGTCCCAACTTTCAAGATGGTGACTATAAGGACTATTCTGCCTTTTGTTCAGCAAGGTCATTTTATGTCCACAATAGACTTAAATGATGCATATCTTCACATTCCGATTCATTCAGACCACTATCGGTTTCTGAGATTCTCTTTTCTAGACAAGCATTACCAATTTGTCGCTCTTCCATTTGGCCTAGCAACAGCTCCAAGAATCTTTTCCAAGGTTCTAGTTGCTCTTCTATCTGTAATCAGAGAGCAGGGTATTGCAGTGTTTCCTTATTTCGATTATATCTTGGTACTGGCTCAATCTTTTCATTTAGCAAAATCTCACACAAATCAACTTGTGTTGTTTCTTCAAAAACATGGTTGAAGGATCAATTTACCAAAGAGTTTCTTGATTCCTCAGACAAGGGTCACCTTTTTAGGTTTCCAGACAGATTCTGTGTCCATGGCGCTGTCTTTAACAGACAAGAGACAAATGAAATTGGTTTCTGCCTGTCGAAACACTCTCTCTGACTTGGTGGTTAAGCCATCACCTTATTGTTCAAGGGGCCTCCTTTGTTCGTCCTTCCTGGACTGTGATTTCAACAGATTCAAGTCTCACAGGTTGGGGAGCTGTCTGGGGTTATCTGACAGCACAAGGGGTTTGGACTCCTCAAGAGGCGAGGTTACCAATCAATATTTTAGAACTCTGTGCTATTTTCAGGGCACTTCAGGCTTGGCCTCTACTAAAGAGAGAATCATTCATTTGTTTTCAGATAGACAATATCACAACTGTGGAATATGTCAATCATCAGGGTGGGACTCACAGTCCTTTAGCAATGAAAGAAGTATCTCAAATACTTTCTTGGGCAAAATTCAACTCCTGTCTAATTTCTGCAATACATATCCCGGGTGTAGACAATTGGGAAGCGGATTATCTCAGCCGTCAGACTTTACATCCAGGGGAGTGGTCTCTCCATCCAGATGTATTTTGTCAGATTGTACAGATGTGGGGTCTTCCAGAAATAGATCTCATGGTGTCCCATCTAAACAAGAAACTTCCCAGGTATCTTTCCAGGTCCAGGGATCCTCAGGTGGAGATGGTAGATGCGTTAGCAGTTCCTTGGCCATACCAACCTGCTTACATCTTTCCACCTCTAGTTCTTATTCCAAGGGTGATCTCCAAGATCATAATGGAACAATCGCATGTATTTCTGATAGCACCAGCATGGCCTCACAGATTTTGGTTTGCGGATCTTGTCCGGATGTCAAGTTGCCAACCTTGGCCACTTCCTTTAAGACCAGACCTTCTGTCTCAAGGGCCGTTTTTCCATCAGGATCTCAAATCGCTAAATTTGAAGGTATGGAAATTAAACGCTTAGTGCTTAGTCATAAAGGTTTCTCTGACTCAGTGATTCATACTATGCTACAGGCTCGTAAGTCTGTTCCAAGGAAAATTTATTATCGGGTTTAAAAAACTTATATTTCATGGTGTTCTTCTCATAAATTCTCTTGGCATTCTTTTAGAATTCCTAGAATTTTACAGTTTCTTCAGGATGGTTTGGATACAGGTTTGTCTGCAAGTACTTTGAAGGGACAAATCTCTGCTCTTTCTGTTTTATTTCATAGACATATTGCTAAGCTTCTTGATATTCACTGTTTTATTCAGGCTTTGGTTTGTATCAAGCCTGTTATTAAATCAATCTCTCCTCCTTGTATGTATGGGGTACTTGTAAAGCGTGGCTAATCACCCATAAGGGTCTCAAGGCACTGCTCATTTTATCGACTTTGGAAGGATGAAAGGCTGAGTGGACCTTGTCGTGGATCGAACCTGCAACCGTCGGGTTGCTACAGAGCTCAGCCACAGTGCATTAGCATTCTGAGCTTTCTGTCCGGCCCTGAACCCTTGGAGTCTTAATTTGGTTTTGAAGGCTTTGCAGGCTCCTCCTTTTGAGCCTATGTATTCTTTGGATATTAAACTACTTTCTTGGAAAGTGTTGTTCTTTTTGGCTATCTCTTCAAAGAGTTTCTGAATTGTCTGCTCCCTCTTATGAGTCTCCTTTTCTGATTTTCCATCAGGATAAGGCTGTTTTGCAGACTTCATTTAAATTTCTTCCTAAGGTTGTGAATTCTAACACCATTAGTAGCGAAATTGTTGTTCCTTCCTTGTGTCCTAATTCTAAGAATACTCTTGAAAGATCTTTACATTCTTTGGATATTGAGCTTTGAAATATTATGTCAAAGCTACTAAAGATTTCAGGAAGACTTCTAGTCTATTTGTTGTTTTTTTTCTGGTCCTAGGACAGGTCAGAAAGCCTCTGCCATTTCTTTGGCATCTTGGTTAAAGCTTTTGATTCACAAGGCTTATTTGGAGGTGGGGCAATCTCCGCCGCAGAGAATTACAGTTCATTCTACTAGATTAGTCGCCACTTCTTGGGCCTTTAAGAATGAAGCTTCGGTTAATCAGATTTGCAAAACAGCAACTTGGTCTTCTTTGCATACATTTACAAAATTTTACCATTTTGATGTATTTGCTTCTTCTGAAGCAGTCTTTGGTAGAAAAGTTCTTCAGGCAGCTGTCTCAGTTTGATTCTTCTGCTTATGATTTAAGTTTTTCTCTTGTAATTTATGTGAAATTTATGAGAGACTTATTTTTTTGTATAGATTTAATTTTTTCAGCGGAAATTGCTGTTTTATTTTATCCCTCCCTTTCTAGTGACTCTTCTGTGGTTTTCCACACCTTGGGTATTTCTATCCCATACGTCACTAGCTCATGGACTTTTGCCAATTACATGAAAGAAAACATAATTTATGTAAGATCTTAACTGATAAATTAATTTCTTTCATATTGGCAAGAGTCCATGAGGCCCACCCTTTTTATGGTGGTTATTATTTTTGTATAAAAGCACAATTATATTTCCAGTTCCTCTTTTTGTATGCTTTTTTACTCCTTATTTTATCACCCCACTACTTGGCTATTCGTTAAACTGAATTGTGGGTGTGGTGAGGGGTGTATTTATAGGCATCTTTGGGTTTGGGAAACTTTGCCCCTCCTGGTAGGATTGTATATCCCATACGTCACTAGCTCATGGACTCTTGCCAATATGAAAGAAATTAATTTATCAGGTAAGTTCTTACATAAATTATGTTTTTGCACTCAACTTGTATTCTAGCCCTTAATGTATTAATAATAAACTTTTATTAATGTACTAATATATATGTACTAATATGTGCTTGCAACACTAGAAAGTGCACAATGATAAGGTGTCAATGTATCTGTGTGGATAGATAGATAGATAGATAGATAGATAGATAGATAGATAGATAGATAGATAGATAGATAGAAGGATGGATGGATGAATGGATGATACACCACATAGAAAGTCTGGCACTCTCTTGGAAAATTGAAAAGTTAGTTTCAGCATTTGGCCAAATGGTGATAGGCCCAAAACTACGTCAAGGTCTCTTGCTCCCTGGGTCTCTAACTTAGTTACACAATGCAAGTCTTCAATCAAACAAACTGATATATAAACAAGGGTGACACAGGCCCTTTTAAATTTGTCTAGACACATACAAAACACGGAAATGGACTCCCATCCCGGACTGGGTACACATCCCATGACCCTGGAAATCTCACAGCCCTAGGTTCTCACCAGCAATCACAGATAGCTACACAGCTTTCAGGGACTCAAGCAGTTAACCCCAGCCAAGCCTGGGTGCAAAGCCCATGGGGAACATTACAAAACAAAATGGAAGAGTTAGTTTTACAGCATTTGGACAAATGGTGACCAGATCAAGGTGTCTTAGCATATTTTAAACTATATGACAAAAAAAAGTCATGGTGCTGCAGCTATTCACTTTAATCTTGAATAGAAAAATTTCTGCATAACAGATATGTATTAGCAGAAATACGTCTAGTACTGTAGACCAGGTTCAGAACGCTGGAGACTGCTTGTATGATCTAAAACTGAGTCATCGTACAAGACATCACCAGCTTTCAGCTCTTAAAATGCTTGTGTAAAGAGGATATCTAACAGTGCTCCTGTGAGCTAGAAGCATTGCAAAAATGCTTCTAACCAAAATTGAAATGTCCTCATGTTCATTTCAGCTTTGGCTAGAAAGTGCTTTTAAATCTTATTTAAAGGGCCACTAAAGTAAAAAAAAAAGTAAATTCAGATATAGCAGGCAATTAAAAAAGACAACTTTTCAATATACTTTCATTATCAAAACATGCACAATCTTTTTAAATGCACGCCTTCTGAGGCTATAACTCTGAGTAAGTGCACAATATATGTGTATATGCATTTTGTGATAGGCTTATGGCTGTCACATGATACAAGGGGGGCAATGGATTTTACATGTTTAATCTACTTAACTACAAAGGGCTCCAATGCACATATATGTATATATGTGTGTAGATATGTATACATATGTATTTATGTGTTTATATGCGTGTGTATGTCTGTAAATACATATAAAGACATATAAATACATATGTACACACACTCAAAATATATATATATCCATCTTTAGCCCTTTGCCTGCCTTATTTTTCTAAAAGCCTGAGACCTCATGTCTTTGAGCCCTTATACCTTTTTTTATTCAGTATGTTTTTTTTAAATAATTTTTATTAGATGTTGTTATTATGAGTGTAACTGAACATTTAAATGTATTTTTGATGTGTTTTGTGACACTTTTATGTTTCGCAACAGTTAACCAGAGCTCTGAGGTTGCACAAACCAGCCGCGCTTTATCTTCAATTGCACTCAGGCGATCGTGTTTACTTTTAACTTGTAAGACGCACGCAAACACTCGCAATAAACCCCTTTTCCTTCCATAAGGAGAGTCCACGACTTCATTCCTTACTGTTGGGAAATACAATACATTGCCACCAGGGGGAGGCAAAGACACCACCACCAATGGCTTAAATATCCCTCCCACTTCCCCTATCCCCCAGTCATTCTTTGCCTTTCGTCACTATAGGAGGTGGCAGAGAAGTGTCAGAAGATTTGGATAGTCCTGTAATGGGTATGTTCCCTTTGAGAAAGGACTGGAGTTTTAAGTAATTGAAAGTCAGAGAAACAAACTTTTGAAGGAGGTGCGCACAGTACAATGGTGGTGGGGGTCTGTCCAAATCATCCAATTGTAGGCTGCTTTTCCGTTACGTATGTCGACGGTGAAGAAATCTGTAGAGGGAAAAAGGAAGGCGCCAATAGGGTAATAACGCTAATACCCAGATAAAATGTGGGGAGGGTGAGAACCAATACTCACAAACAAAGCGGCACTATGGTGTGCCTGAAAAAGCAGAACGGGACCTCAGCGTCGCCCGGAAGACAGACAACGGCAGCAGCTAATCCTCGAGCCGGACCGTGTTCCGTATGGCCAATCAGGATCTCAGAGTAGTGACACACCTTCCTCTTTGTGTGCCGGGAATCTGTACACTTACAGAGGAAAAGTCAGGTTGCGGCACTTACAGCCTGATGAAACGGCTCTGTGTAGCCGAGAACGCGTTGCTTTATTTTAAGACATTTTAATAAAATTGTTTTATCTTTACCCTGCTGGAGTTTGTTCTCCCCTCTTTCCATTTGTGGACTGTGCAAGTGTTAGCAAACCAGAGCTTTACACACTGTCTACCGCGACCTGACTTTTCCTCTGTAAGTGTACAGATTCCCGGCACACAAAGAGGAAGGTGTGTCACTACTCTGAGATCCTGATTGGCCATACGGAACACGGTCCGGCTCGAGGATTAGCTGCTGCCGTTGTCTGTCTTCCGGGCGACGCTGAGGTCCCGGTCTGCTTTTTCAGGCACGCCATAGTGCTGCTTTGTTTGTGAGTATTGGTCCTCACCCTCCCCACATTTTATCTGGGTATTAGCATTATTACCCTATTGGCGCCTTTCTTTTTCCCTCTTCAGTTTTAAGTAATCATGTCAACCTCTCAGTGAGAGTATTGATGAAAGAGTCTGGAGATGCCAGGAAAGTTTTTCTGCGAACCCATCCAGACTGTCGCTAACAGCTCCTGAGCAATTAGTGTTGACGAGTTTCACTGCTTGCTGCTTCACACTCAAGTCCATGTCAGAAGCGCTGCTGCAAGACTGTCACACTTGAGAGGCTGTGCCTGTTCTACGGATCCTGGAGTGTAAGACCGTTTTTTATATGTACAATTTAAAACGCTATACAGGGTCACAGTGTGGCTCCTTTATACCTCGATAGGATCAAGGGTTAATATCTCCTTCAGGAAGATTATTTAAACAGTTTGGGGATTTATATTTGCTTAATGTGAGTTTTTTTTTTTTAGGCTTATAGACTGTGTTTTGGCTTGGAACAAACAGGTTTCACTTTCGTTTTTGGAGTGTTGCGCAGCTCATAATAGCTTGGCGTCCTTTTTCATAGTAGGGGAAGTCCTGTCTTACGTACCACGTGACCGGGTGTTGTCTTTTTCATTTCCTAAGATCCTGCGGCAGACATAACTCCAGAGGAGAGCATTTTTATTGTTAGCTGTCTGGTTCTAGAAGGTGGTGAGTACCCCATGCCATTGGGTGTATTAAGGTGCCATTTTTTAAATAAAAGCATTTATTTTTGATTGTCCTGTGGGTATATACAAAGCTATGAAGGACTCTGATACTACATTAGAAGGTTCTGCTCCTTCTGTACTAATTAATAATTCCTGTTTATATTGTGAGGAGGCTGTGGTTTGCCCGCCTGCTCAATTGTGTTCCATTTGCCTAAACACTGTTCTAAAGTCTAAGAAGGGAGACAAGCCTGCGCTATTAGCCCTTCTGAGCAGCTCCACATGCAGTTCCCCGCGGCTCAACAAATCCTCCAAATGTGGGGGGGGCTTTTTTCCAGCAGACTTTACCGTGCAGTTACGATCGGCGGTGTCTGCTGCCCTGAGTGCCTTACCTCGCTCTATCAAAAGCAAGAGAAAGGTTAAACATAGGTCTCCTGATCTAGAGTCATCTATATATTTGTTGGATTTAGCTACTATATCCCAGCTATCTGAGGATGAGTTAACCTCTGTATTAGAAAAAAGTGGAATTATCCGACAGCGCTAACTTGAAATAAGACCTAAAGCTCCCTTACAAATGGGTCCCTAGTTACCCATTGAGAATCTAACAGAACAATTGGTAAAATATGTAAGGAGCACCTAAACAAAAGGCCAGGTCAACAAGAGTTAGAAGGGGGATGGGTCGTATGAGAATAGTGAAAGATGAATATGTAGCATATAAAATGTCAATTTAATCTCAGAGTTAAAATCAATTATGTCAAGAATTACAAATACATATAATTACAAATATATATAAATACATGGATCCATGGTACAATTTATAAAAACAAATGACAGATATAAGAATAGTGAAAAAACAGTTGGAGACAAGTAATAACAAAATACTATAAAACAATGTACTATAAAACAATGGTGACCGCTCCGGGATCTACGTTAATATAGTAGTATAGATAATACTGCCTATGTAGATGATGCTATGGTTATCTCATCCTAAAGACGTGTGGTGATAAATGTTGAAGTAATAGTGAAAAAGTTCTTAAAAAATGAAAAGATCAATTCAAATAGTCCAAATATGTGAAAAAATTTGAAAAAATTCCAATGATCCAACTGATCCGAATGTGTAGATTATTCCAATTGTGAAAAAACAAAATATTAAAAACAAAAGCAAATGTGGTAAGCAAAAAATTTTAAACAAATAAGTCAAATGAAAAAAGAGTCAAATGGTGAAAAGTGGTGTTGAAAACAATTCCTCAAATGTGGTAAACATTTCAAGCCAAATTATGAAATAAAAAATATAGAAAAAATAATCAATAATAATGAAAATGCAGTGTTAGTTGGATTCTTGGTAGTGCTCAGCTACGAACAAAAAAGAACAAAAATTCCAAACCTGAAAAAAAGAAATAGTACAACATAGAGCATTAACGTTTGTGAATAACTATAGTTGATTAAAATGTAACTCACCATATAGGTCAACGCGTTTCGGCCCACCAATAGGGCCTTTTTCAAGGCCCTATTTTAACTCTGAGATTAAATTGACATTTTATATGCTACATATTCATCTTTCACTATTCTCATACGACCCATCCCCCATCTAACTCTTGTTGACCTGGCCTTTTGTTTGTGCTCTCCTTACATATTTTACCGATGAGTTACCCTCTGTAACTTTAGAGGGTGAACTTTCTGAGTCAGAGACTTCAGTTACTAAACCTCCTTCAGCGTAGGTACCCTTCTTTAGATTTAAAATTGAGCATCTGCATTTTTTATTAAAGGAGGTTCTGTCTAGAGGTTCCAGAGGCTACCCTCCCTGAGGAGCCTAAGATCTCTAAATTAGACAGGGTTTACAAAGATAGGAAGGTCCCTCTGACTTTTCCTGTGCCAGTTACAATGGCGAACATTATTACTAACGAATGGTAAAGAGTAGGAACTTCTTTTTCCTCCTCGTCTACTTTTTTTTAAAAAAAAATCATGGTCCCTGACTCTCAATTAGATTTGTGGGGCTCCATCCTGAAGGTGGATGGCGCTATTTCCACGCTGGCTAAGTATACTACTAGCCCTTTGGAGGATAGTTCCTCTTTTAGAGAGCCTATGGATAAAAAAATGGAAACTTTTCTGACATACAAGGTTTTTATTTCAACCAGCGGCAGCTGTAGCCACGGTTGCTGGAGCAGCTACCTACTGGTGCAACACTCTGTCGAAGCTCATTGAGGTGGAGACTCCCCTTGAGAATATTCAGGAGAGAAATAAGGCACTGAGAATTGCTAACTCCTTCATCTGTGACGCAAATATGCGGTTCTAGCCCGCCGGGCTCTCTGGTTGAAGTCTTGGTCTTGCGGATATGACTTCTAAATCCAGACTCCTGTCTCTTCCCTTCAAGGGGAAGATTTTATTTGCCCCAAGGCTGGACTCCATTATCTCTACGGTTAACGGAGGGAAAGGTGCCTTCCTACCGCAGGATAAGAAGAATAGGCCTAAGGGACGGCAACTGTCTAATTTTCGTTCCTTTCGTGCTGACAAGTCACAACAACAGCAGTGGTCTTCCAAGTCCGAGCAGCCCAAGAGTACTTAGAAGCTGGCTCAATCCTGAAATAAGTCCAAACAGACTAAGAAGCCGGCCAAGAACAAATTGGCATGAAGGGACAGCCCCCGATCAGGGATCGGATTGAGTAGGGGGCAGACTGTCTCTTTTTTCAGACACTTGGTTCCAGGATGTACAGGATCCTTGGGTTCTGGAGGTTGTATCTCAGAGATACAGGATAGGATTCATGTCTCATCCGCTCAGGGGCAGATTCCTTCTCCAGTCTTTTGACAAGATCAGAAAAGAGGGCTGCCTTCTTAGGTTGCATACGGGATATCTCCTCTCTAGGAGTAATTGTCCCGGTACCTACAGCAGAAAGAGGTTTGGGGTTTTATTCAAACCTTTTCGTGGTTCCAAAGAAAGAAGGGAACTTTTCGTCCAATTCTGGACTTAAAGTGCCAAAAACAAGTTTCTGAATGTTCCCTCTTTCAAGATGGAGACAATACGGTCAATCCTGTCTCTGGTTCAGGAAGGACAGTTTATGACCACAATAGACCTGAACGATGCATACCTTCACGTCCCGATTCACAGGGAACATTTTCAGTTCCTGAGGTTTGCTTTTCTGGATCAGCACTTCCAGTTCATAGCTCTTCCGTTTGGCCTAGCTACTGCTCCAAGGATATTTACAAAGGTTCTGGGGGCTCTTCTAGCCATTGCCAGAACACGAGGTATTATATCTTGGTACAGGCACAATATTTTCGTCTAGCAGAAGAACAGAGTCCCTTCTTAGTCTTTTTTGATCACATGGATGGAAGATAAACTTGGAAAAGAGTCCATGGGTAAATTTCCTGGGAACTATAATAAGCTCCATTTCCATGAGAATATTCCTCACAGATCAGAGACGTTGCAAGCTAACTTCTGCATGTCTTGCCCTCCAGGCCTCCCCAAGACCCTCAGTAGTTCAGTGTATGGAGGTAATCGGACTCATGGTGTCCTGCATGGACATCATTCCTTTTGCCAGATTCCATCTCAGACCCTTACAACTATGCATTCTGATACAATGGAACAGTGACCATTCAGATCTGTCCCAACAGATTGTGCTGAATAGCCTGTCGAGAGACTTGTTCTCCTGGTGGCTCTGTCCATATCATCTGTCCCAAGGCACATGCTTTTTGAGACCGTCCTGGGAGATTGTGACTACGGACGGACGCAAGCCTTTCCGGCTGGGGAGCCGTTTGGGGTGCCAAGAAGGCACAAGGTCTGTGGACTCAGGAGGAGTCCTCCCTTCCGATCAATATTTTGGAACTCGGGCAATCTTCAATGCCTTGAAGGCTTGGCCCCTTCTGGGTTCGTCCCAGTTTATCAGATTCCAATCAGACAATATAACCTTGGTTGCCTATATCAACCATCAAGGGGGAACGAGAAGTTCCTTGGAGATGAGAGAAGTATCTCAGATACTAGAGTGGACGGAGACTCACAAATGTACGCTTTAGAGATCCACATTCCGGATGTGGACAGCTGGGAAGCGGACTTCCTCAGCAGGCTATCCTTTCACCCAGGGGAATGGTCTCTTCACCCCAAGGTGTTTAAAGAGATATGCAGCGAGTGGGGGACGCGGGAGATAGATCTCATGGCATCCCATCTCAATACCAAGCTACCAAGGTACGGGTCGAGGGATCCTCAGGCAGAACTGATAGATGCCCTATCACTACCATGGAGGTTCAGAATCGCATATCTTTTTCCTCCATTACCGCTTTTCCCTCGTGTGGTGGCTCGCATCAAGCAGGAGAGAGCATCTGTGATTCTGATTGCTCCGTCGTGGCCACGAAGGACGTGGTTTGCGGATCTGGTGGGGCTGTCCTCATCTCCTCAGTGGAGGGTTACCTTGTCGCAGAGATCTGCTGATACAGGGTCCCTTGGTTCATCAAAATCTAGATTCTCTGAGGCTGACTGCGTGGAGATTGAATGCTTAGTCTTAGCCAAGAGAGGGTTTTCTGAGAGTATTATCGACACTCTGGTTCAAGGACTTACTTGTACTGGTGTGAAGAGTGTGGCTTTTCCTGGCATAAGGTTAAGGTTGCCAGAATTTTTCTTTTCTCCAGGATGGACTGGAGAAGGGTCTATCTGCTATTTCCCTGTCGGTGTTACTGCACAAAAGATTGTCGGAGTTTCCGGATGTGCAGTTCATTGTTAAGGCTCTGTCTAGGATCAGACCCGTGTTCAGATCTGGGCCTCCGCCTTGGAGCCTCAATCTTGTTCTTAGTGTTTTGCAGCAGGCTCCGTTTGAGCCTATGCATACTGTTGACATTAAATGGTTGTCTTGAAAGGTTCTTTTTTTTGTTGGCTATTGCCTCTGCACGTAGAGTTTCGGAGATTTCTGCTTTGCAAAGTGATTTTCCTTATCTGTTTTTTTTATGCTGATAAGGCGGTTTTACACACTAAATTAGAGCTGCTCCCTAAGGTGGTGTTGAATCGTAACATTAATCAAGAAATTGTTGTTCCTTCCTTGTGTCCTAATCCTTCTTCACCGAAGAAACGTTTGCTTCACAATCTAGATGTGGCTCGTGCCTTGACGTTCTATCTTCAGGCTACTAAGGAATTCAGACGATCTTCCTCTTTGTTTGTCATCTATGCGGGAAGCGTAAGGGGCAGAAGGCTACTGCGACTTCTCTATCTTTCTGGCTGAGGAGTGTCATCCGCTTAGCTTATGAGACAGCGGGACGACAGCCTCCTGAGAGGATAATGGCTCATTCCACTAGAGCAGTGGCTTCCTCTTGGGCTTTTAAGAACGAACCCTTAGTGGATCAGATTTGTAAGGCGGCTACCTGGTTCTCCTTACACACTTTTTCTAAATTTTACAAGTTTGATGTGTTTGCTCTGGCTGAAGCAGCTTTCAGGAGAAAAGTTTTGCAGGCTGCGGTGCCCTCAGAATAAGGATCCCCCTCTTTTTTCTATTCCATCCCGTTATTCATTTAGTGTCCTCTGGAGCTTGGGTATAGTTTTCCCAACAGTAAGGAATGAAGTCGTGGACTCTCCCTGCCTTATGAAAGGAAAACATAATTTATGCTTACCAGATAAGTTCCTTTCCTTCCTGGGAGGAGAGTCGACGACCCTACCCGTAATTTATTTAATTTTGATTGGCAGCTCGCTTTTTATATTATTTCTTCTGGCACCTTATATACCATGATGTTTCTCCTACTTTTCCTTGTTCCCTCGACAGAATGACTGGGGGATAGGGGAAGTGGGAGCTCCTTTGGCTGGGGTGTCTTTGCCTCATCCTGTTGGCCAGGTGTTGTATTTCCCAACAGTAAGGAATTAAGTCGTGGATTCTCCCTGTCAGGAAGGAAAGGAATGTATCTGGTAAACTTAAATTATGTTTTTGCTCTTGCGTAACTGTAAGTGCTCCACTCGTAATCTATCCCTAGATCTATTGTTCTATTGAGATAGGTTTTACTCCTTCAAAAGGGTTCCACTCCTGGAACACCCTTTTCTGCTTAAGATGAGACTATGGCCAGTGCCTAAATAACACACATAGGATAGCTTTGCATATATATATATAATAAAAATAATAAAATGAATGAAATAGTGTGTATTATTTTTACACCATAATGTCTCTTTAAGACTTTTGTCTTAAATAGTTGTAAATTAAAACTATTCTATAAAAAAAATAAAAAAGACGCTTGCCCATTACTTGTAATATTTATAACACATATTCTCACACTGACCAAATAAAAGTTTGATAGCTGTGTGGCCCACTGATATATCTTACTTGATATTAGATACCCTTATGATTCACAATACCATAGTGCTATTTTAAGAATAAATTAAGATTGCACGTCATGTAAATATAGGCAGACTAAACGGGCCTTCTTTTTTTGTTTGCCATCAAAATCTGTTTCTATTTCTATCTATAGCTGTTTGCTTTCTCTGCAAAGCTTGACTGCTCTTATACAAAGAATTAATTCTGTGGAGTAGTTATTTCTGCACTTAAAATATGCTTTAAATCCCTTTTTTATAAGGTTCCATAATAACTTCTGTTTTTAAACTTATCTTGTTGCTACATATAGAGACATAGGATATTTCACGTATTCAAGCCTATGCACACTTGTCTGATAGAGTGAATAACAAAGCTTTTCCTTTCGCTTTCTGTCAGGCGGTGTTTACAGATCTGGAGATTTTGGCTGCAATATTTGCAGCTGCTATCCATGACGTGGACCATCCTGGGGTATCCAATCAGTTTCTTATTAATACAAGTAAGTGAATCTGCCATCCTCTGCATCTAGTGCTTATGTCCCTTGTCAGTACAAAAATGGTTTACAATGAATACAACGCATAACATCTGTTAAAAAGAATACAATACATAACATCTGTTACGTAATAACAAAAGCTGGCTGAATCTTTTTCCTTCCTTTATTAGCTTGCTTTTTTAAGATATACTAAGATGTATGCATCCACTCTATCAAAAGATACATCTTACTTATGTGCATTAACGACTGGCTAAGTATTAAAGTGTTTATAGACTTGCATTGATACTTGATTCATTATGCCTAGGCATGATATTTGCCGGTTAACTTACTATCCTAGGCAATAACTCAAGAATAACATGTTTGTTGCCCTTTCAATTCAGGAGCAGTGTGGCTGCTCAGACCTCTGTTGCAGGAGAGGGTAATATTGTACAAGCATACAATACTCGTTCCCTTAAATTTACTGAAACATAGATTGCATTACCAGTCAATCCAATCCCTATATTATTCCATACAGTATTTACCTAAGGATCATTCATATCCATATTATTGAGAATCAGAGGCTGACAGGAGTTTATTGAAATATACTAAGCCACTGCATACCGTTGCTATTTTCTGGTCTCCGCAGATATAACACTCTTATACCCCTCCCACACAACATTAGTATAACACTAAATTGGATCCAAGTGTTTATCAGCAACAAACAATGATCTGTTATTTATATGTAATTCCCTTCATATAAAGTTATTAGCCTTGTGGCAAGATATATGGGAAAGCTGCCTATTTCCCGAAAACCATGTGCTGTAGGATGTATTTAAATAACAGTTTCCCCTAGAAATCAGTAGTCCTCAAAAGTCACTGTATAAAAAAGCTGCTTCACCCCTGCCCCATAAACCACAACATCTAACTCCCACCTCCTGCAGCACACAACCACAGCTAAAATGCCATGTCATCAAAGCACCAAATTGCTCATCTACAGATTCCATATAATATTCCCATGTATTATACCGAATACCCACCAACTGCAATCCTACCCACTACATATAACAAAAGTTCACTCAAGAACTCTCCACTGCACTTAACGGGACAGTATACACCCATTTTCATATAACTGCATGTAATAGACACTACTATAAAGAATAATATGCACAGAAACAGATCTAAAACTCCAGTATAAAACCTTTTAAAAACTTACTTAGAAGCTCCAGGTTTATCACTGTTGATGTGGTTAAGCTGGGACACCCATTGAAAGGGGCTAGTAGCAGACACTGCCCCCTCCCCTCTTCCCTGCATATGAAAAGATAGATTATACAAACAGAAGCCAGCAGTAGACTGTAAATGAGCGTACACATCTGACACTTTGGGGCTTGGCCATCTACAAAACATTTATGCAAAGAGAAATCTGGTGTACAATGGCCCTTTAACACCCACTCACTTGAGACCCTACACCAAGTACTCACTGGGCTAAATGTATTAACACCCTAATGAATCTCTCCTGTCACTATATTAATCTTTACAGCTGACACACCAATTCTATGTTATTATTCCTTATTGAAATAGATTCATACAATAATACAAAAAAAAAAAATAGTCACTGGTGGAGCAAGAGAGGCAGTTAGTGAAATTTCAATCTGTAATAAAAGAAAACAACAGAAGGCACCTCCTAGTGCAGCACAGTTATTCACAAACATCTCCATATGAGCAGAGGTCATAGTACTCACAAGAATGGCAGCACTCAAATGGTCTAATAGATGCAGGCTGGGAGTTCCCAGTGTACCAGCTCACTGACTCCTGATTCTGCGTCAGCTACCCACTGCTACTCCGGATCATAAATGTGTAGATCTCAATTGTGCCCCAATTGAACATTAAAATCATTTATTAAAAGATAAACAGCATAGTAAAAACCAGAAGGAATATATAATAACCCTCAGATAGCAGGACCACAATGAGTTTCTCAGCCGTATATTCAGTTTCATCAGTTTCATATAGGCCTGATTAAACATCCTATACGGCTGAGAAACGCGTCTATGAAGGACTTTATTGATGTTGAGGACTGATCCATTTGTCTTACATTTTCCAAGTGCAGTGCGCCCCCTATTGTCCTAGACTATTTATTCTTAGGATTTTTTTTATAGTTAGTGACTTTTAACCAGTAAAGTTTCACTATGGTGGTAAAGGACAAATACAGTGTGTAAGTACACGTCACACTTTAGAGTGCCAAACATAGGACAGTACAAAATTACGTGTACAGAGGTCTATGTGACAATACATATTGGAACAACAATTTAAACAAAAAAATGTAAATAAGCATCCTAACTATAGTAGATGATAGAGAAGATACTTAGGGAAATACTGAAGAAATGTCATCAATCTAAATCAAGTGAGGAATGAGGTAATTATGGCTCAGGTGGGAGTACGTGAAAGGGGAATGTTTGAAACTCTAGAAGCTACAGATGGTTGGAGCAACTAGAGCAAGGAGTGCTGCAGAGTAGATGCAATATGGGGGGAACACTATAACTAAAATCAACTGACAAAAGTGGAAGTGAGTGATGTAGGTAACTGGAGAATATTTGAAGATGGAATATATAAAAAGAAATATCTGCTATTTTATAATTAGGATGTGCCAGATGGATAACTACAGATGGTAGCAATAGTTGACTGGGGGAAAGAAATGTGACATGCAAGTGCAAAAACAAAATCCTCTAATCTGTTAGCGCTCTTAAATACTTCACTATTGCTTGTAAAAAAGGTTAACACATCTTTAAAAGGATTATTTTCAAATGTGCTTTGCTCTCTTGGTATCCCATGTTGAAAAAGAATACGCACATATCCTACATTAGTGGGAGGTAGCTGCTGATTGGTGCCTGCACACATAAGTCTCCTGTGATTGGTTAACTAGATGTGTTCATCTAGCTACCCATATCCCTCCAGAAAATGATTACAAGAGAATTAAGCAAATTTGATAATAGAAGTGAATTGGAAAACGGATTAAAATTGTATGTTCTATCCAAATCACAAAAGAAAATGTTGGGGTTTCCTGCCCCTTTAAATCTGCTCCAGTGCAACAATGTAATACTGGGAGCTAGCTGGTGGTTGGTGGTTACACGCATTTACCTCTTGTCAGATAATTGGAAGACAGCACGCAACCAAAAAAAATTCAGGACTGACAGATCCCACTTGAATCCAAAGTAATACATTATGAATCCAGCCTTATTAAAATGGGACCTTTATTAGTTTACACAAGGTCCATTGGCATACCAACAATGTTTCGGGCCTGCTATAGTTCTAACATGACTAAGGGCCTATAGCAGGCCTGAAATGTATTTGGCTCCCTAGATGTGTTCAGCTAGCTCCTGGTATTGCATTGCTGCTCTGTGGCTGACTTTGGTGTTAAACACATTTCTCCAACATAGGTGTGTCCGGTCCACGGCGTCATCCTTACTTGTGGGATATTCTCTTCCCCAACAGGAAATGGCAAAGAGCCCAGCAAAGCTGGTCACATGATCCCTCCTAGGCTCCGCCTACCCCAGTCATTCTCTTTGCCGTTGTACAGGCAACATCTCCACGGAGATGGCTTAGAGTTTTTTAGTGTTTAACTGTAGTTTTTATTATTCAATCAAGAGTTTGTTATTTTGAAATAGTGCTGGTATGTACTATTTACTCAGAAACAGAAAAGAGATGAAGATTTCTGTTTGTATGAGGAAAATGATTTTAGCAACCGTCACTAAAATCCATGGCTGTTCCACACAGGACTGTTGAGAGCAATTAACTTCAGTTGGGGGAACAGTGAGCAGTCTCTTGCTGCTTGAGGTATGACACATTCTAACAAGACGATGTAATGCTGGAAGCTGTCATTTTCCCTCTGGGATCCGGTAAGCCATGTTTATTACGATTGTAAATAAGGGCTTCAAAAGGGCTTATTAAGACTGTAGACTTTTTTTGGGCTAAATCGATTGATTATTAACACATATTTAGCCTTGAGGAATCATTTTATCTGGGTATTTTGATATAATAATATCGGCAGGCACTGTTTTAGACACCTTATTCTTTAGGGGCTTTCCCAAAGCATAGGCAGAGCCTCATTTTCGCGCCGGTGTTGCGCACTTGTTTTTGAGAGGCATGGCATGCAGTCGCATGTGAGAGGAGCTCTGATACTTAGAAAAGACTTTCTGAAGGCGTCATTTGGTATCGTATTCCCCTTGGGGCTTGGTTGGGTCTCAGCGAAGCAGATACCAGGGACTGTAAAGGGGTTAAAGTTCAAAACGGCTCCGGTTCCGTTATTTTAAGGGTTAAAGCTTCCAAATTTGGTGTGCAATACTTTTAAGGCTTTAAGACACTGTGGTGAAAATTTGGTGAATTTTGAACAATTCCTTCATGTTTTTTCGCATTTGCAGTAATAAAGTGTGTTCAGTTTAAAATTTAAAGTGACAGTAACGGTTTTATTTTAAAACGTTTTTTTGTACTTGTTATCAAGTTTATGCCTGTTTAACATGTCTGAACTACCAGATAGACTGTGTTCTGAATGTGGGGAAGCCAGAATTCCTATTCATTTAAATAAATGTGATTTATGTGACAATGACAATGATGCCCAAGATGATTCCTCAAGTGAGGGGAGTAAGCATGGTACTGCATCATTCCCTCCTTCGTCTACACGAGTCTTGCCCACTCAGGAGGCCCCTAGTACATCTAGCGCGCCAATACTCCTTACTATGCAACAATTAACGGCTGTAATGGATAATTCTGTCAAAAACATTTTAGCCAAAATGAACACTTATCAGCGTAAGCGCGACTGCTCTGTTTTAGATACTGAAGAGCATGACGACGCTGATATTAATATTTCTGAAGGGCCCCTAACTCAGTCTGATGGGGCCAGGGAGGTTTTGTCTGAGGGAGAAATTACTGATTCAGGGAACATTTCTCAACAAGCTGAACCTGATGTGATTGCATTTAAATTTAAGTTGGAACATCTCCGCATTCTGCTTAAGGAGGTATTATCCACTCTGGATGATTGTGACAAGCTGGTCATCCCAGAGAAACTATGTAAAATGGACAAGTTCCTAGAGGTGCCGGGGCTCCCAGAAGCTTTTCCTATACCCAAGCGGGTGGCGGACATTGTTAATAAAGAATGGGAAAGGCCCGGTATTCCTTTCGTCCCTCCCCCCATATTTAAAAAATTGTTTCCTATGGTCGACCCCAGAAAGGACTTATGGCAGACAGTCCCCAAGGTCGAGGGAGCGGTTTCCACTTTAAACAAACGCACCACTATACCCATAGAGGATAGTTGTGCTTTCAAAGATCCTATGGATAAAAAATTAGAAGGTTTGCTTAAAAAGATGTTTGTTCAGCAGGGTTACCTTCTACAACCAATTTCATGCATTGTCCCTGTCGCTACAGCCGCATGTTTCTGGTTCGATGAGCTGATAAAGGCGGTCGACAGTGATTCTCCTCCTTATGAGGAGATTATGGACAGAATCAATGCTCTCAAATTGGCTAATTCTTTCACCCTAGACGCCACCTTGCAATTGGCTAGGTTAGCGGCTAAGAATTCTGGGTTTGCTATTGTGGCGCGCAGAGCGCTTTGGTTGAAATCTTGGTCGGCTGATGCGTCTTCCAAGAACAAGCTACTTAACATTCCTTTCAAGGGGAAAACGCTGTTTGGCCCTGACTTGAAAGAGATTATCTCGGATATCACTGGGGGTAAGGGCCACGCCCTTCCTCAGGATCGGCCTTTCAAGGCAAAAAATAAACCTAATTTTCGTCCCTTTCGTAGAAACGGACCAGCCCAAAGTGCTACGTCCTCTAAGCAAGAGGGTAATACTTCTCAAGCCAAGCCAGCTTGGAGACCAATGCAAGGCTGGAACAAGGGAAAGCAGGCCAAGAAACCTGCCACTGCTACCAAGACAGCATGAAATGTTAGCCCCCGATCCGGGACCGGATCTGGTGGGGGGCAGACTCTCTCTCTTCGCTCAGGCTTGGGCAAGAGATGTTCTGGATCCTTGGGCGCTAGAAATAGTCTCCCAAGGTTATCTTCTGGAATTCAAGGGACTTCCCCCAAGGGGGAGGTTCCACAGGTCTCAGTTGTCTTCAGACCACATAAAAAGACAGGCATTCTTACATTGTGTAGAAGACCTGTTAAAAATGGGAGTGATTCATCCCGTTCCATTAAGAGAACAAGGGATGGGGTTCTACTCCAATCTGTTTATAGTTCCCAAAAAAGAGGGAACGTTCAGACCAATCTTAGATCTCAAGATCTTAAACAAGTTTCTCAAGGTTCCATCGTTCAAGATGGAAACCATTCGAACTATTCTTCCTTCCATCCAGGAAGGTCAATTCATGACCACGGTGGATTTAAAGGATGCGTATCTACATATTCCTATCCACAAGGAACATCATCGGTTCCTGAGGTTCGCATTCCTGGACAAACATTACCAGTTCGTGGCGCTTCCTTTCGGATTAGCCACTGCTCCAAGGATTTTCACAAAGGTACTAGGGTCCCTTCTAGCTGTGCTAAGACCAAGGGGCATTGCTGTAGTACCTTACTTGGACGACATTCTGATTCAAGCGTCGTCCCTTCCTCAAGCAAAGGCTCACACGGACATTGTCCTGGCCTTTCTCAGATCTCACGGATGGAAAGTGAACGTGGAAAAGAGTTCTCTATCTCCGTCAACAAGGGTTCCCTTCTTGGGAACAATAATAGACTCCTTAGAAATGAGGATTTTTCTGACAGAGGCCAGAAAAACAAAACTTCTAGACTCTTGTCGGATACTCCATTCCGTTCCTCTTCCTTCCATAGCTCAGTGCATGGAAGTGATCGGGTTGATGGTAGCGGCAATGGACATAGTTCCTTTTGCACGCATTCATCTAAGACCATTACAACTGTGCATGCTCAGTCAGTGGAATGGGGACTATACAGACTTGTCTCCGAAGATACAAGTAAATCAGAGGACCAGAGACTCACTCCGTTGGTGGCTGTCCCTGGACAACCTGTCACGAGGGATGACATTCCGCAGACCAGAGTGGGTCATTGTCACGACCGACGCCAGTCTAATGGGCTGGGGCGCGGTCTGGGGATCCCTGAAAGCTCAGGGTCTTTGGTCTCGGGAAGAATCTCTTCTACCGATAAATATTCTGGAACTGAGAGCGATATTCAATGCTCTCAAGGCTTGGCCTCAGCTAGCGAGGGCCAAGTTCATACGGTTTCAATCAGACAACATGACAACTGTTGCGTACATCAACCATCAGGGGGGAACAAGGAGTTCCCTGGCGATGGAAGAAGTGACCAAAATCATTCTATGGGCGGAGTCTCACTCCTGCCACCTGTCTGCTATCCACATCCCAGGAGTGGAAAATTGGGAAGCGGATTTTCTGAGTCGTCAGACATTGCATCCGTGGGAGTGGGAACTCCATCCGGAAATCTTTGCCCAAGTCACTCAGCTGTGGGGCATTCCAGACATGGATCTGATGGCCTCTCGTCAGAACTTCAAAGTTCCTTGCTACGGGTCCAGATCCAGGGATCCCAAGGCGGCTCTAGTGGATGCACTAGTAGCACCTTGGACCTTCAAACTAGCTTATGTGTTCCCGCCGTTTCCTCTCATCCCCAGGCTGGTAGCCAGGATCAATCAGGAGAGGGCGTCGGTGATCTTGATAGCTCCTGCGTGGCCACGCAGGACTTGGTACGCAGATCTGGTGAATATGTCATCGGCTCCTCCTTGGAAGCTACCTTTGAGACGAGACCTTCTTGTTCAGGGTCCGTTCGAACATCCGAATCTGGTTTCACTCCAGCTGACTGCTTGGAGATTGAACGCTTGATCTTATCGAAGCGAGGATTCTCAGATTCTGTTATCGATACTCTTGTTCAGGCCAGAAAGCCTGTAACTAGAAAGATTTACCACAAAATTTGGAAAAAATATATCTGTTGGTGTGAATCTAAAGGATTCCCTTGGGACAAGGTTAGGATTCCTAGGATTCTATCCTTCCTTCAAGAAGGATTGGAAAAAGGATTATCTGCAAGTTCCCTGAAGGGACAGATTTCTGCCTTGTCTGTGTTACTTCACAAAAAGCTGGCCGCTGTGCCAGATGTTCAAGCCTTTGTTCAGGCTCTGGTTAGAATTAAGCCTATTTACAAACCTTTGACTCCTCCTTGGAGTCTCAATTTAGTTCTTTCAGTTCTTCAGGGGGTTCCGTTTGAACCCTTGCATTCCGTTGATATTAAGTTATTATCTTGGAAAGTTTTGTTTTTAGTTGCAATATCTTCTGCTAGAAGAGTTTCAGAATTATCTGCTCTGCAGTGTTCTCCTCCTTATCTGGTGTTCCATGCAGATAAGGTGGTTTTACGTACTAAACCTGGTTTTCTTCCAAAAGTTGTTTCTAACAAAAACATTAACCAGGAGATTATCGTACCTTCTCTGTGTCCGAAACCAGTTTCAAAGAAGGAACGTTTGTTGCACAATTTGGATGTTGTTCGCGCTCTAAAATTCTATTTAGATGCTACAAAGGATTTTAGACAAACATCTTCCTTGTTTGTTGTTTATTCAGGTAAAAGGAGAGGTCAAAAAGCAACTTCTACCTCTCTCTCTTTTTGGATTAAAAGCATCATCAGATTGGCTTACGAGACTGCCGGACGGCAGCCTCCCGAAAGAATCACAGCTCATTCCACTAGGGCTGTGGCTTCCACATGGGCCTTCAAGAACGAGGCTTCTGTTGATCAGATATGTAGGGCAGCGACTTGGTCTTCACTGCACACTTTTACCAAATTTTACAAGTTTGATACTTTTGCTTCTTCTGAGGCTATTTTTGGGAGAAAGGTTTTGCAAGCCGTGGTGCCTTCCATTTAGGTGACCTGATTTGCTCCCTCCCTTCATCCGTGTCCCTAAAGCTTTGGTATTGGTTCCCACAAGTAAGGATGACGCCGTGGACCGGACACACCTATGTTGGAGAAAACAGAATTTATGTTTACCTGATAAATTACTTTCTCCAACGGTGTGTCCGGTCCACGGCCCGCCCTGGTTTTTTTAATCAGGTCTGATAATTTATTTTCTTTAACTACAGTCACCACGGTACCATATGGTTTCTCCTATGCAAATATTCCTCCTTAACGTCGGTCGAATGACTGGGGTAGGCGGAGCCTAGGAGGGATCATGTGACCAGCTTTGCTGGGCTCTTTGCCATTTCCTGTTGGGGAAGAGAATATCCCACAAGTAAGGATGACGCCGTGGACCGGACACACCGTTGGAGAAAGTAATTTATCAGGTAAACATAAATTCTGTTTTTTTTATGTCCTTTTAAGATGTAAAGAGGCAAGAGTTATCTGTTTGTTTTATTGAGATGGTAACAATTAGGTAGCTGTTGTGGAAAATATCCTAGCAGAAATAAATCAGACAACTAGAAAGAGGCTAACTGGACTATAGGCCTGTGAGGAGAGATGAATTTCAACATTGTCAGTATTGTTGCAATAATGAAACGTAATTAATTGGTGTAGGCAGGACATGTACAAAAGAAAGCAAGTTACTTGAACTTGTAGTGTCTTAGCTAGAAATGGTAGCCATTAAGAAGTCAAAGCAGATCCAAAATTGCACTAAAGAAGCCATTAGAGAAGATATCTGGATTGCCGACAAACAAGTTTCTAAGAGTTGACAACATAGTTAATTGTTTCAGAATAATAAAACATAACATGAAGAATGAGCATGGAGAAATTACCTCCAGACCAGAATTAGTTTAGTCATTACTGTCACTCCCTATATAGTTAAAGTAATGCAAGATAAGTAACTAAAATGACAATTAAGTCATTGTTAATTATTTCAGGGTTGTTTTTTTTATTCATTACAAAAACTCCAACACCAAACAAGCATGGATAGAGCTGTGCTGCTTTGCTGTTTATGTAGGCAAAACTCCAAAACCAAACAAGCATGGATAGAGCTGTGCTGCTTTGCTGTTTATGTAGGCAAAACTCCAACACCAAACAAGCATAGATAGAGCTGTGCTGCTTTGCTGTTTATGTAGGCAAAACTACAACACCAAACAAGCATGGATAGAGCTGTGCTGCTTTGCTGTTTATGTAGGCAAAACTCCAACACCAAACAAGCATGGATAGAGCTGTGCTGCTTTGCTGTTTATGTAGGCAAAACTACAACACCAAACAAGCATAGATAGAGCTGTGCTGCTTTGCTAGTTATGTAGGCAAAACTCCAACGCCAAATAAGCATGGATAGAGCTGTGCTGCTTTGCTAGTTATGTAGGCAAAACTCCAACACCAAACAAGCATGGATAAAGCTGTGCTGCTTTGCTAGTTATGTAGGCAAAACTCCAGCACCAAACAAGCATGGATAGAGCTGTGCTGCTTTGCTCTTTATGTGGGTAAAAAGTAAATGCTAGACATTAGTATTTGACACCAGGCTCGCTGTTTACGCTCACACTAGTATTGCTGGACAGATCACCAAGTAAATCAGTCTGATTTGTCTTTGCATCTAGATTCTGAGCTGGCATTGATGTACAATGACGAGTCAGTGTTAGAAAACCATCACCTGGCAGTGGGCTTCAAACTTCTGCAGGAAGAGAACTGTGACATTTTTCAGAATCTGACCAAACGCCAACGGCAGACAATGAGAAAGATGGTGATTGACATGGTAATGAGGCAACGCATTTATGTCAGAAATTGATAATACTTTGTAAAACCATAAAAATATAATATATAATAAAAACAGTGAGATGGTAATTCAGTATATATTTTTAAGATTGGATGTAATTATGTTATTATCAATAAAGTGTGGTGTGTCTGGGGGGGGAAAGATAGCCCAATACATCAAACAGTAACATACTGATTAACATATATGATTTTTATACATATTGAATTTAATGGCTTGAAAATGGCTTATTAAACAACAAAAGCACACCCAAAAGCCCATTGTTTGTTTTTATGTAATCCATAGTAACAATACAAACATTCTTAAAGGGATACTAAACCCAAATTATTTTATTTCATGATTCAGATAGAGCATGCGATTTTAATCAACTTTATAATTTATTCTTATTATCAAATTGTCTTCGTTCTCTTTGTATCTTTATTTGAAAATCAGGAATGAACGCTTAGGAGCCGTCCCATTTTAAGTTCAGCACCTGGGTACTGCTTGCTGATTGGTGGCTAGATGTAGCCACCAATCACCAAGCGCTATTCAGGGTACTGAACCAAAAATGGGACGGCACCTAAACATTAATTCCTGCTTTTTCAAATAAAGATACCAAGAGAATGAAGAAAAATTGATAATAGGAGTAAATTAGAAAGTTGCTTAAAATCGCATGCTCTATCCGAATCATAAAAGAAAACAAATTTGGGTTTAGTATACCTTTAAGAATGTTTGTATTGTTAATATGAATTACATAAAAACAAACAATGGGGCTTTTGGGTGTTCTTTTTTTGTTTAATAAGCCATTTTCAAGCCATTAAAATCAATATGTATAAAAATCATATATTTAAAGGACATAAAAGTGAAAATCCTTTTTGTTTTTCTCTTGTTAAGTGTGTTCAGTCCACGGGTCATCCATTACTTATGGGATATATTCTCCTTCCCCAACAGGAAGTTGCAAGAGGATCACCCAAGCAGAGCTGCTATATAGCTCCTCCCCTCACATGTCATATCCAGTCATTCTCTTGCAACCCTCAACAAAGAAGGAGGTCGCGAGAGGAGCTGGAGTTTTTACTTAACTATTAACTATTCTTCAATCAAAAGTTTGTTATTTTAAATGGCACCGGAGTGTGCTGTTTTTCTATCTCAGGCAGTATTTGGAAGAAGAAACTGCCTGCGTTTTTTATCTATGATCTTAGCAGGCGTAACTAAGATCCACTGGCTGGTTCTCGACATTCTGAGGAGTGGGGTAACTTCAGACTGGGAATAGCATGCGGGGGGTCCTCCGCAAATGAGGTATGTGCGGTACTTTATTTTCTGGGAATGGAATTGACTAAGAAAATACTGCTGTTACCGTATGATGTAAGTACAGCCTTAAATGCAGTAGTAGCAACTGGTATCAGGCTGATAAATGTATGCGCAGTCGAGTTATATTCTAGGGACTAGAATTTGACTGAGAAAATACTGTTAACACTGAAATAATACTTAAGCCTTCTCTGCAGTGGTAGCGACTGGTAGCAGGCTTAGTGATAGCTTTGCATGACATTGAAAAATGTTGTTTTTTAATAAAACGTTTACTGGCATGTTATTCGTTTTTTGTGAGGTACTTTGGTGATAAATCGCTTTGGGCATGATTTTTTCCACATGGCTAACATATTTTTCTGCATGGAAACCGTTATATCAGGACTCCCACTGTTTTGATTGGAGTGGGAGGGCCCTTGTTTTAGCGCCTTGTTGCGCAGTTAAAATTATTGCACAGTCTTTCTGCTTCTTCCTCCTTGATCCAGGACGTCTCTAGAGAGCTCAGGGGTCTGCAAATTTCATTTGTGAGGGAGGTAATCAGTCACAGCAGATCTGTGACAGTGTGCTGACTGTGATTAAAAGCGTTAAATCTTAATTGATATCTGTTTTATCCGTTTTGGGTATCGAGGGGTTAATCATCCTTTTGCTAATGGGTGCAATCCTCTGCTAATAATACACTTCTTGTTGAGAATTGTTTAATTATATCTGTACTTTGAAGCGCTGCAGCTTTTTTTTATATTGCTTGTAAAACTTATTGAAAGTGATTTCCAAGCTTGTTAGTTTCATTGCTAAGTCTGTTTTAAACATGTCTGATTCAGAGGAAACTGTTTGTTCATCATGTTCAAAAGCCAATGTGGAGCCCAATAGAACGATGTGTACCAATTGTATTGATATTGCTTTGAATAAAAGTCAATCTGTACCGATAAAGAAGCTATCACCAGACAACAAGGGGGAAGTTATGCCGACTAACTCTCTTCACGTGTCAGTACCTGCGTCTCCCGCTCGGGAGATGCGTAGGATTGAGACACCTAGTACATCTAGGCCCTTACAAATCACTTTACATGATATGGCTAATGTTATGAAAGAAGTATTATATAATTTGCCCGAATTAAGGGGCAAACGCGATAGCTCTGGGTTAAGGACAGAGCGCGCTGATGACACGAGAGCCATGTCTGATACTGCGTCACAACTTGCAGAACATGAGGACGGTGAGCTTCATTCTGTCGGTGACGGTTCTGATTCGGGGAGACCGGATTCAGAAATTTCAAATTTTAAATTTAAGCTTGAGAACCTCCGTGTGTTACTAGGGGAGGTATTAGCGGCTCTGAATGATTGCGACACGGTGGCAATTCCAGAGAAATTGTGTAGGTTGGATAGATACTATGCGGTACCGGTGTGTACTGACGTTTTTCCTATACCAAAAAGACTTACAGAAATTATCAGTAAGGAGTGGGATAGACCCGGTGTGCCTTTTTCCCCTCCCCCGATATTTAGAAAAATGTTCCCTATAGACGCCACCACACGAGACTTATGGCAGACGGTCCCTAAGGTGGAGGGAGCAGTTTCTACGTTAGCCAAGCGTACCACTATCCCGGTGGAGGATAGCTGTGCTTTCTCAGATCCAATGGATAAAAAATTAGAGGGTTATCTTAAGAAAATGTTTGTTCAACAGGGTTTTATATTGCAGCCTCTTGCATGCATTGCGCCTGTCACGGCTGCAGCGGCATTCTGGTTTGAGTCTCTGGAAGAGGCGATTCGCACAGAGCCGTTGGATGAGGCCTTGAGCAAAATTAGAACCCTTAAGCAAGCTAATGCGTTTGTTTCAGATGCCGTAGTACATATAACCAAACTTACGGCTAAAAATTCCGGATTCGCCATACAGGCGCGCAGAGCGCTCTGGCTTAAATCCTGGTCAGCGGATGTAACTTCCAAGTCTAAACTACTTAACATTCCTTTCAAAGGGCAGACCTTATTCGGGCCCGGCTTGAAGGAAATTATTGCTGACATTACGGGAGGTAAGGGCCACGCCCTTCCTCAGGACAGGGCCAAACCAAAGGCCAAACAGTCTAATTTTCGTGCCTTTCGTAACTTCAAGGCAGGAGCAGCATCGACTTCCTCCGCTCCAAAACAGGAAGGAACTACTGCTCGTTACAGACAAGGTTGGAAAGGCAACCAGTCATGGAACAAGGGCAAGCAGGCCAGAAAGCCTACTCCCGCCCCCTAAGACAGCATGAAGTCAGGGCCCCCTATCCAGAGACGGATTTAGTGGGGGGCAGACTTTCTCTCTTTGCCCAGGCTTGGGCAAGAGATGTGCAGGATCCCTGGACGTTAAAGATTATATCTCAGGGATACCTTCTGGATTTCAAATCCTCTCCTCCACAAGGGAGGTTCCATCTTTCGAGGTTATCGACAAACCTAGTAAAGAGAGAGGCATTTCTACAATGTGTACAAGACCTCTTAATCATGGGGGTGATCCACTCAGTTCCGCGATCGGAACAGGGACAAGGATTTTACTTAAAGATCTTAAACAAATTCCTAAGGGTACCATCGTTCAAGATGGAAACCATTCGAACCATCTACCCATGATCCAAGAGGGTCAATATATGACCACGGTGGACTTAAAGGATGCTTACCTTCATATACCGATTCACAAAGATCATTATCGGTACCTGAGGTTTGCCTTTCTAGACAGGCATTACCAGTTTGTGGCTCTTCCCTTCGGGTTAGCCACGGCCCCGAGAATTTTTACGAAGGTTCTGGGCTCACTTCTGGCGGTACTAAGACCACGAGGCATAGCGGTGGCTCCGTACCTAGACAACATTCTGATACAAGCGTCAAGTTTTCAGAATGCAAAGTCTCATACAGAGATTGTTCTAGCATTTCTGAGGTCGCATGGGTGGAAAGTGAACGTGGAAAAGAGTTCTCTGTTACCACTCACACGGGTTCCTTTTCTAGGGACTCTTATAGATTCTGTAGATATGAAGATCTCAGACCGCTGCAACTATGCATGCTCAGTCAATGGAACGGGGATTACTCAGATCTGTCCCCTTTGCTAGATTTGCTTCTCTGGTGGTTGTCACCGGTTGATCTGTCCAAAGGAATGACCTTTCGCAGGCCAGATTGGACGATTGTAACAACGGATGCCAGCCTTCTAGGCTGGGGAGCAGTCTGGAATTCCCTGAAGGCTCAGGGATCGTGGACTCAGGAGGAGAAACTCCTCCCAATAAACATTCTAGAATTAAGAGCAATATTCAATGTTCTTCTGGCTTGGCCTCAGTTAGCAAAGCTGAGGTTCATCAGATTTCAGTCAGACAATATCACGACTGTGGCTTACATCAATCATCAAGGGGGAACAAGGAGTTCCCTAGCGATGTTGGAAGTCTCGAAGATAATTCGCTGGGCAGAGTCTCACTCTTGCCACCTGTCAGCGATTCACATCCCAGGCGTAGAGAACTGGGAGGTGGATTTCCTAAGTCGCCAGACTTTTCATCCGGGAGAGTGGGAACTTCACCCGGAGGTATTTGCTCATCTGATTGGTCGTTGGGGCAAACCGGATCTGGATCTCATGGCATCTCGCCAGAACGCGAAGCTTCCTTGTTACGGATCCAGGTCCAGGGACCCGGGAGCGGTGCTGGTAGATGCATTAGCAGCCCCTTGGGTTTTCAACATAGCTTATGTGTTTCCACCATTTCCGTTGCTACCTCGGCTGATTGCCAGGATCAAACAGGAGAGGGCATCGGTAATTCTGATAGCGCCTGCGTGGCCACGCAGGACCTGGTATGCAGACCTAGTGGACATGTCGTCCTGTCCACCATGGTCTCTTCCTCTGAGGCAGGACCTTCTAATTCAGGGTCCTTTCAACCATCCAAACCTAATTTCTCTGAGGCTGACTGCCTGGAAATTGAACGCTTGATTCTATCAAAGCGTGGGTTTTCGGATTCGGTTATTGATACATTAATACAGGCTCGGAAACCTGTGACAAGAAAAATTTACCATAAGATATGGCGTAAACATTTATATTGGTGCGAATCCAAGAGTTACTCATGGAGTAAGGTTAGGATTCCTAGGATATTAGCTTTTCTACAAGAGGGTTAAGAAAAGGGTTTATCCGCTAGTTCTCTAAAAGGACAGATTTCAGCTCTGTCTATTCTTTTACACAAACGTCTGGCGGAGCATCCAGACGTCCAGGCCTTTTGTCAGGCTTTGGCTAGAATTAAGCCTGTGTTTAAAGCTGTTGCTCCTCCGTGGAGCTTAAACTTGGTTCTTAAAGTTCGTGGTCCGTGCTCTGAAGTTCTACTTACAGGCAACTAAAGATTTTCGACAAACTTCTTCTCTGTTTGTCGTTTACTCTGGACAGAGGAGAGGTCAAAAGGCTTCGGCTACCTCTCTCTCTTTTTGGCTTCGTAGCATAATACGTTTAGCCTATGAGACTGCTGGACAGCAGCCTCCTGAAAGAATTACAGCTCATTCCACTAGAGCTGTGGCTTCCACCTGGGCCTTTAAGAATGAGGCCTCTGTTGAACAGATTTGCAAGGCTGCAACTTGGTCTTCACTTCATACTTTTTACAAATTTTACAAATTTGACACTTTCGCTTCTTCGGAGGCTGGTTTTGGGAGAAAGGTTCTACAGGCAGTGGTTCCTTCTGTTTAATGTTCCTGACTTGTCCCTCCCATCATCCGTGTACTTAGCTTTGGTATTGGTATCCCATAAGTAATGGATGACCCGTGGACTGAACACACTTAACAAGAGAAAACATAATTTATGCTTACCTGATAAATTTATTTCTCTTGTAGTGTGTTCAGTCCACGGCCCGCCCTGTCTTTTTTTAAGGCAGGTTCTAAATTTTAAAATTATAACTCCAGTCACCACTGCACCTTATAGTTTCTCCTTTCTTGTCTTGTTTCGGTCGAATGACTGGATATGACATGTGAGGGGAGGAGCTATATAGCAGCTCTGCTTGGGTGATCCTCTTGCAACTTCCTGTTGGGAAGGAGAATATATCCCATAAGTAATGGATGACCCGTGGACTGAACACACTACAAGAGAAATAAATTTATCAGGTAAGCATAAATTATGTTTTTTTCCAAAACATGTGTCTGAGAAAAGTCATGACTCATTTTTTGACAATTATTCTCATGCATGGTTCCCCTACAGTGTCACACACACAAATCAGACATGCATACTTGCATTGTGCTTTTGGTAATGTAACATGTGATATTAGCCTGTGCGAGTATCCGATAGCTTATCTGTGTATAACAGGTATGCCTCTTGCACAAGATCACAGGATGTATGATTTTCTCAGAAGCACTTTAGCAACAAAAGTCAAATTAGAAATGCAGATTTGACTTTTTTATATCAGGTTATGGTAAAGCAACTAACCTAATCCATCCATAAAGCATTAAAAAAGTTTTTTCAGATCTTATGGAGCCACATATTATTAGATTCATACATTAAAGGGCCATGATACCCAAATGTTTAAACACTTGAAAGTGATGCGGCATAGCTTTAAAAAACTGACTAGAAAATATCACCTGAACATCTCTATGTAAAAAAGAAAGATATTTTACCTCAAAATGTCCTAAGTATTCACATCCCATTGTAAAGGACTTTAAGCTGCAAATCAGTATGTCTGTCCCGGGACAGGCAAGGGAGTGAGCCTCATGTACACTCATATTATTTTCCTATTCAGTTTAAGGAAATTTACTATGAAATCTCATGAGCGCTAAGTGACATCTCATGAGATCACAGTAAAAGAGTTCATGAGCTCAGCACTGTTGATGCTGATTGGCTGCAGCTCATTTCTTCATTTTTTTTTACCTGCAGTTGAAGTATACCTTTTTACACAGGACTTACTCTGGTGACCTGAGGAAATTGTGAGGTAAAATATCTTCATTTTTTTACATAGAGATGCTCAGGTCATATTTTTCTGTCAGCTTTTTACAGTATTACTGCATCAGTTTCAAGTGATTTAGAATATGAGTATTATGTCCCTTTAATGCCTTACTTTATTTGTTTACTGCACCTGACACATTCAGTCACTGCATCATACAGGTCATTTGGGATCGAAGAACATAAAAAACAACTGCAGTACAGCATCCACCTCATGTGATGCCAATAAATGTAGTATTACTTGTTACAGATCTGCTTTTTCTCTATGCTTACCAACATATTTAATTATACATGTAGCCAACTCTCAGTTGAGATGGTAGACAAGAATATATACAGTAGGAAAGTTCTGGTTGATAAGTAGAAAAACACAAAATGATTTCAAATCAACCCTCAGCGGTAGAACGTTTAGTATACAGTGGTTAAACCCATTGGCTGTCCTATTTGATAGCCAGAGGTTTAATATCAGCTAATGTTCCTATTGTTATGTAATACCTCTAGGTCCTAGCTACTGACATGTCCAAACACATGAGCTTGTTAGCTGACCTGAAGACCATGGTGGAGACCAAAAAAGTTACCAGTTCTGGTGTCTTGTTGTTGGATAACTATACGGACAGGATACAGGTAATCATGTTTTTTTTCTTGTAATATACTACAGAAATATAATGGCAGATATAATCAGATATTAAATCATTTCTAGAATGGTGCATATTGTGATATAGCAGTGATATAAGATGACAATCCCCTGTGTGTCTAATAGCTTAGTTAATAGTCATGCCTTAAAATGAAACTCAAACATTTTCTTTTATGATTCAGACAGAGCATACAATTTTACAGTTTCCAATTTACTTCTATTATCAAATTTTGCTTTGTTCCCATGATATTCTTTGAGATCCCTAGGTAGGTGTCTAGAGCATTGTTTCCCAACCGTGGTCCTCAAGTACCCCAAACAGGCCAGGTTTTCATTATAGCTGAACAAGAGCACAGGTGAAATAATCAGCTGATGGGTGAGAGCAGGTTAGTAACCATGGTTATGGATAAGCTAATTATTTCACCTGTGCTCTAGTTTAGCTATAATGAAAACCTGGCCTGTTTGGGGTACTTCAGGAACGCGGTTAAGAAACACTGGTCTAGAGTACTACATGGCAGGAAATAGTGCTGCCATCTAGTGTTCTTGCAACTGGAAAACATTCTTGCAAAACTGCTCCTATATAGTGTACTAGACAAGTGCACACTCCTGATTTTCAACAAAACATACCAAGAGAACAAGGACAATTTGATAATAGTAGTAAATTGGAAAGTTGTTTGAAATGCCATGCTCTACCTTATTTATGAAAGAAAAATATGGGATTATGTGTCCCTTTAAGAGGAAAGTGAAGTTAGATTATGCATTCTTGTGTTTAGTAATGCAAAATAATCATTACAGAAACATGAAACAAACATTTTCTTTCATGAATCAGATAGAGCATATCATTTTAAATAACTTTCCCATTTACTTCTATTATCTAATTTGTTTTATTCTCTTGGTCTCCTTTGTTGAAAAGGATACCTAGGTAGGCTCAGGAGCAGATAGCAATCTGCTGATTGGTGCCTGTACATATATACCTTGTGTCATTGGTTTACTGATGTGTTCAGCTAGTTCCCAGTAGTGCATTGCTACAACTTAAATAAAGGATACTAAGATAATTAAGCAAAAGTCATAATAAAAGTAAATTGCAAAGTTGTTTTAAATTACATGCTCTATCTGAATCATGAAATAAATGTTTGGGTTTCATGTTCCCTTATTTCGTAAGGTACTCCTTGTCACCAGGTCTGGCCTGTGTGGTCGTACAGGGCGCAACACCCCAGAGTGCGCCGCCCCCGTGGCGCTCAGGGCTTATCCAAAATTTGGATTCCACTGGCCCCGGCCAACTTCATTTCGGGACAATGCAGTGTCCCAGAATGAACAGTGAGTAACACAGCCGCAGATTGACCAGGGCGGCTTCCCGCAGGCGCAGCAGATTCAGGCATGTGACCCACATCCCAGGCGCCAGTATGAGGGAATGAAGCAGGATATGATGACCTATGTCATATATCCCCGCCGCTCATGGTTCTGCCACTGTGGCTTGCAACAGGTACTACTGGGCCGGTCCAGAGGTTACCAGGAGATGGCGTGGCGCAGCCGCATACACTGAGCAAGGAAACGAGGAGCCGCCAGAAAGCATGGGCTTAGGAACTGGCTTAGGTGAATTGGAAAATGCCCTTGTATCAGCGATATTCCCCCACACAATTCCCCAGATATACCCTGTGTGTTTATGGATATTAGCACCCAGTTATATCCCGTGCCCAATAATATTCTACTGAGCAATACCTCAGTCAGATTTACTAATATGTCAAGGAAACCAAGCATTTACCTTCTATTTACTACCAGATACCCCATGTGCCAGAAAAATAATCTTGTATCTGAGAAATTCTTAGATGTGCCCTTAATCTCCAAGAAAAAAAAAATATTTTTACCTTATTAATACCTGAGCTAAGAACTAACCCAGTTATAACCATTTCCCATAAAATAAAAAATCCTCATGTACCAGTGAAATACCCACAAGTAAACCCCATGCACAGTAAAAAAAAAAAAAAAAACTATACCACCCAAAAAAAATTACCCCATAGATGTTTAAATGCTTCTGCACCTGACTAATACTCCCCAGATACACACATGCCCATGTTCCTCTGAAATAAATCCTTATACCCCAATGATAAAGCTTATGTGTATCTGTAGGTCAGGAAATCCCTAAAGATTTACCCCTGTACCCTGGGTTATTGCCAGTTTACCTTCAGAACCCAGTGACTAGGAAAAACAAAATTTTTGATTACCTGATAAATTTCTTTCTTTCTGGTGAGTCCACGACGTCCTCACTAGTGGGAATATCACTCCTGGCCAGCAAGAGGAGGCAAAGAGCACCACAGTCAAGTTGTTAAGTGTCACTCCCCTACCCCATAACCCCCAGTCATTCTCTTTGCCTCTGTCAATTGAGGAGGTGAAGTTTTGGTGTCTGAAGAAAATACTAGGACACCAAAACTAGGAAAAACAACATTTATGATTACCTGATAAATTTATTTATTTCCGGTGAGTCCACGACGTCCTCACTAGTGGGCAAAGAGCACCACAGCCAAATTGTTAAGTGTCACTCACCTACCCATAACCCCCAGTCATTCTCTTTGCCTCTGTCAATGGAGGTGTCTGAAGAAAATATTTTGCTACAAGCAAGTATTGGGTCTAGCCGTACTCCACGTTAGTCTCTTTAGTAGGTCTTCACAGGTCTGTGTGAGGAGTATGTGTCCTCTCATACTGAGTGAGCTGTCCTCCTGCCGGATTGCTAGAAGCAGGTAAGTGCTTTTCTGTCTTCTGAGTAGGAGATTCCCTGCAGCTTTAAGGGGACAAACAGATCCTGAGTAGGATTGATTGTGGCAGAATGCAGGCACTGTTATTGTATGTGATAGGAGAAGGTATGGGTTAAACCTTCTTATAGTTATGAAGGTGTTAACTTATTTTTTGTTGGCTCAATTATCTCTGTGGAGACCTATTTGTAAGGGGTTATATTTTTTATTCAGGGACTGTGTGTCAGTTTCTATATGGGTTACGTTACTTGGTTTGCCTGTCGGGCAGTTAGTAAGTTCCGTTGCGCAAGATCCTCCCAGTGACAACAGCCGGAGGGCGGGCTTAGTCTAAATGGGCTGGTGGTTTCTGCGCGCTTCAGATCTATGTGTTGCGTAGTTAGTTTGCCTGCAGGTCACATGATCGTCTACCTTCTGCTCCTAACGATCAGAGCAGTTTCAACGGCAGCCATCAGAAGCCAGTTTAAACTCCTTGGATCGGGGGGCAGGTAAGCACCTCAGTTTACCTGAGATGTAGAGGTTATGAGGCAATTTTAAACTAGAGAACCACTCTGCCCAGAAGTTAAGGTGAATAGATCTTTTTTTTTGGGACACATCAACATAAATCCTTATACCCCAATGATAAAGCTTATGTGTATCTGTAGGTAGGGGAATCCCTAAATATTTACCCCTGTACCCTGGCTTATTGCCAGTTTACCTTCAGAACCCAGTGACTAGGTGGAATGAACTGTAATACTCTCAGGAGGCTGCTGACCAGCAGTGTCATAAGCCAAAAGAATTATACTTCTCAACCAGAGAGAAAGAGAAGTAGCAGTGGCCTTCTGACCTTTTTTCGTTTCCCAAAGAAACAAACAAACAAACAAACAGGGAAGATTACTGGCGAAAATCCTTAGTCGCCTGCAGACAGAATTTAAGAGAATGCACCACATCCAAGTTGTGTAACAAGCGTTCCTTATGAGAAGAATGATTAGAACATAGAGAAGGAACAACAATATCCTGATTAATATTTCTATCCGAAACATCTTTAGGAAGGAAACCTAACTTAGTACGAAGAACCGACTTATCGGCATGAAAGATAAAATAAGGCGAATCACACTGCAAAGCTGAGAGTTCTGAGACTCTCCGAGCAGAAGAAATAGCAACAAGAAACAAAACCTTTAAAGATAACAACTAAATATCTATGGTATGCATAGGCTCAAACTGAGCCTGCTGTAGATCTTTAAGAACAAGGTTAAGGTTCCAAGGAGGAGCAACAGACTTAAACACAGGCCGGATTCTAACCAGGGCCTGACAAAAAACTTTAACATATGGCACGTCTGCCAAACGCTTATGCAACAAAATAATTAGTGCAGAAATCTGACCCTTCAGAGTACTGACTGACAAACCCTTCTCCAGACCTTCCTGGAGAAAAGCCAAAATTCTACGAATCCTGACCCTACTCCAAGAGAAGCCCTTGGATTCGCACCAATAAAGGTATTTACGCCATAGCTTATGGTAAATCCTTCTAATAACAGGCTTACGAGCCTGAATCAAGGTCTCAATGACTGACTCAGAAAAAAACACGCTTAGACAAGACTAAGCGTTCAATCTCCAAGCAGTCAGATTCAGGGAAACAAGATTTAGATGAAGGAATGGACCCTGAGTTAGAAGGTCCTTCCTCAGAGGCAACCTCCAAGGAGGAAGAGATGACATCTCCACTAGGTCTGCATACCAGATCTTGCGAGGCCATGCAGGGGCTATAAGAATCACTGACACTCTCTCCTGCTAGATACACGCAATAACTCGTGGAAGGAGTGCAAACAGAGGAAACAGGTATGCCAGATTGAAATCCCAAGGAACCGCCAGAGCATCTATCAGGTCGGCCTGCGAATCCCTCGAACCATACCGTGGAAGCCTGGTGTTCTGCCGAGATGCCATCAGATCCAATTCCAGTACCCCCCATTTGAGGGTTAACCTGAAGAACACCTCCGGATGGAGAGCCCACTCTCCTGGATGAAACGTCTGTCTGCTCAAAAAGTCCGCTTCCCAGTTGCCCACTCCTGGAATGTGGATGGCAGACAGACAGCAATTGTGAACTTCCACCCACTGAACAATCCAGGTCACCTCCTTCATGGCTAAGGAAGCTGAGGTGATATTTTCAGACTGGAACCTGATAAACCTGGCTAACGACAACTGAGGCCAAGCCATAAGAGCATTGTAAATCACTCTCAACTCCAAGATGTTTATGGGGAGAGTAGACTCCTCCGGAGTCCATAGTCCCTGTGCCTTTAACGAGTCCCAGACTGCTTCCCAGCCTAGCAGGCTGGCGTCCATGGTCACAATCACTCAGGGAGGTCTCTGGAAGCATGTGCCCCAAGACAGATGGTCCTGAGAAAGCCACCACGGGAGAGAGTCTCTTGTCGACTGGTCTAGATCTATCCTCTGAGATAGATCCGAATGGTCTCTGTTTTATTGTCTGAGCATGCATAATTGCAGAGCTCTCAAATGGAATCGAGCAGAGGGAATGATGTCCATGGAAGTGACCATCAGACCAATTACCTCCATACATTGAGTCACTGATGGCCAAACAGTAGACTGTAGATAGATTCAAGAATCTTTGATTTTCTGACCTCCTTCAGAAAAATCTTCATATCTATGGAATCTATTATAGTCCCTAAGAAAACCACCCTTGTAGCTGGAACAAGGGAACTATTCTCCAGATACACTTTCCAACCGTGGGAACGTAGAAAAGACAACAAGATCTCTGTATGAGATTTTGCTTGTTGAAAAGATGGCGCCTGAACCAATATATCGTCCAGGTATGGCGCCACGGCAATTCCCTGAGACCTGATTACTGCCAACAGGAACAGGTACAGGAACTGGAACTATCATTCCTAGGGAAACATAAAATAAACATATTTTAAGAACGCCTCTCTTTTTATCTGGTCTGTAGATAATCTTGAAAGGTGAAACCTACCCCTGGGAGGAAAAGTCTTGAATTCCAATTTGTAACCCTGAGAAACTATGTCCAAAGCCAAAGGATCTTAAACATCTCGAATCCAAGCCTGAGAAAACGAGAAAGTCTGCCCCCCACAAGATCCGATCCCGGATCGGGGGCCAACCCTTCATGTTGATTTAGAATCAACTGCGGGTTTCCTTGACTGCTTCCCCTTGTTCTAAGAACAAACATCCTGCTTGGAAGAAGGCTTGGAGGATTTTCCTTTGAAAATACGAAAGGAAAGAAAATTACTCAGACGACCCTTGGAAGGGATCGCCAGAAGCTTGGACTTAGAAGAAACATCTGCTGACCAAGACTTCAGCCACAACGCCCTGCGGGCTAGAACAGCAAAGCTAGATACCTTGGCTCCCAGTCTAATAACCTGCATGGAAGCATCAGTAATAAAGGAATTGGCTAGCTTGAGAGCCTTAAAGGGACACTGAACCCCAAAAATTTATTTTGTGATTCAGATAGAGCATGAATTTTTAAGCAACTTTCTAATTTACTCCTATTATCAAATTTTCTTTATTCTCTTGGTATCTTTATTTGAAATGCAAGAATCTATGTTTAGATGCCGGCCCATTTTGGTGAACAACCTGGGTTGTCCTTACTGATTGGTGGAAAAAATCCATCCACCAATCAAAAAGTTCTGTCCAGATCTGTTAGATAGCTTTTATTTCAAATAAAGATAGCAAGAGAACGAAGAAAAATTGATAATAGGAGTAAATTAGAAAGTTGCTTAAAATTGCATGCTCTATCTGAATCACAAAAGAAAAAAATTGGGTTCAGTGTCCCTTTAATCCTATCTTGTATCTCTTCTTAGGAGGTCTCCACCTGAAGTGAGTCAGATAAGGCGTCGAACCAGTAGGATGCCGCACTTGTCAAAGTGGCAATTGCCATTGAAGACCTTGATGAACGTACATCTTCTTCAAATAAGCCTCCATCTTTTTGTCCATAGGATCCTTAAAAGAACAACTATCCTTAATAGGAATAGTAGTTCTCTTAGCCAGAGTAGAGATGGCCCCTTCTACCTTAGGCACCAATTGCCATGACTCTTTAATGGAGTCAGCAAGCGGAAACATTTTTAAAGATAGGAGATGGGGGAAAAGGGTATCCCTGGTTTCTCCCATTCCTGTGCTATAATCTCCGTAGCACGGTCTGGTACAGGAAACACCTTTACAGAGAAAGGAACATCAAAGTATTTATTAAGCTTACTAGCTTTTTTAGGATTAACAACGACAGGAGTGTCTGAGTCATCCAACGTAGCCAAAACCACCTCTAACCGTATAGGGAGGTGTTCTAGCTTAAATCTGAAGGTTGCAACTTCAGCGTCACATGAAGGAATTATACTGTCTGAATCTGATATTTCACCCTCAGAGGCTACTGAAGTATCATCCTCATTAGATTCATGAGGAACAGCAACTCCGGTGATAGCAGCAGAAGCAGAAACCTTACTATCTTAATCTCTAATTTTCCTCAGATACCACTGAAGATACCTGGGCAGCAATTTCTGCTTGCAAATAAACTCCTCCAAGAGGTTGAGAGGAACTGCAGGGCACTGTATTTGATGCCATAGAGGCTATGGATATTTGAGGAGAGAGCTGTGGCATTGCCTTAACAGCATCAACCTGAGAGATATTGGGCTCAGTAGAAATTTTTTTTTTTAATGTCCTCTTAACACATGAGGAACAAAATTGCATAGGGGAGACAATCTAATCTTCTGTGCACAAAAGACACGTATTCATGAAAGCAGCTTCCATGTCAGACATTTTCCAATAAATTTGAAAACAGAATAAACAAACACCTGTCTTGGCACTTTAAGAAAAAAAACGTGTCCCAACAAAAAGATCTATTCACCTTAACTTCTGGGCAGAGCTGTTCTCTAGTTTAAAATTGCTCATAACCTCTACACCTCAGGTAAACTGAGGTGCTTACCCGCCCCCTCCGATCCAAGGAGTTTAAACTGGCTTCTGATGGCTGCCGTTGAAACTGCTCCAATCGTGTGACCCACAAGGAAACTAACTACACACAGATCTGAAGCGCGCAGAAGCCACCAGCCCATTTAGACTAAGCCCGTCCTCCGGCTGTTGTCACTGAGAGGATCTTACGCAACGGAACTTACTAACTGCCCGACAGGCAAACCAAGTAACAGAACCCATACAGAAACTGACACACAGTCCCTGAATAAAAAATATAACCCCTTACAAATAGGTCTCCATAGAGATAATTGAGCCAACAAAAAATAAGTTAACACCTTCATAACTATAAGAAGGTTTAACCCATACAGTCTCCTATCACATACAATAACAGTGCCTGCATTCTGCCACAATCAATCCTACTCAGGATCTGTTTGTCCCCTTAAAGCTGCAGGGAATTTTTAAAAGTGCTAGTCTCCTACTCAGAAGACAGAAAAGCACTTATCTGCTTCTAGCCGTCCGGCAGGGGGACAGCTCACCCAGTATGAGAGGACACATACTCCTCACACAGACCTGTGGAAAAACGAAAGAACAGAGTAACCAACTCTGGCTTTCTATACAATGGGCAGCAAATATGTTAGGAAAATGCAGCAAGGCCCATCTTACAAGTTCCTAACTGCTTTAAAGCTACCACTGCCCTATTGAAGAGACTAACGTGGAGTACGGCTAGACCCAATACTTGCTTGTAGCCAGATATTTTCTTCAGACACCAAAATTTCACCTCCTCCATTGACAGAGGCAAAGAGAATGAGTGGGGGTTATGTGTAGGGGAGTGACACTTAACAGCTTGGCTGTGGTGCTCTTTGCCTCCTCCTACTGGCCAGGAGTAATATTCCCACTACTAATTGAGGACGTTCTGAGCTCACCATATCTTAGGAAAGAAATACCCGCGTATATGTGATAGAATCCCTTGCCTGGGGAAATGCCCATGTACCTGGGGTATAATCCATTTTTATTTTGGTTATTTGTAGTGTGCCAATGTATTCTGTAGCTCTATACAGTGGGTACATTAACTAAAGGGAAGGGAGACATGAGAGGGCCCATAAAATCGTTTTTTGTACGTAAGAAGTACCTCTGAATCCCTAGTTATGAGAATCATGCCCATTCTGTGTAGAAAAATGCTGATATTCCCTGGGAAATGCTTACAAAGATACACTGTGCCTAGGAAAATGCCCACGCAAATGACAAATCTCATAGCTCTATTCCCAGGGAAATAGCACTGTACCAATATACTTCTGTAACTAGAACAAATTCTTCTGTACCAGAGAAATACCTTAGCTGTTCTCCTGATGCTTGTGTGGTTGTCTTCATCAATGTTAAAGATTCAAGTTAATGTCATATTTTCTATTGACACATAGCCATTCCAATTCGGCAGCTTTCTTTTTTATCATGAGTCCCATTTCATATGAATGTATAGGTGTATACACATCTGCATTAAAGCTTGCAGTTTTTGCACCGATCTTGCTGGGCTGCAAATTAAATACAAATTATAGCCAAACAGGGACTGGCACATTTATGTTTGTTTTAAGCAGTAATATTTATATTAATATCTATATTGTAGTATTAATGTCACAGTAGGGCACATAATCTTCCTGGACTGCAAATTAAATACCAATTACAGTGGGAGTGGGCGCCATGGGAGTAGCCCGCACAGGGTGCCTGAACACCTAAGGGTGGCCCTGCTTGTCACCTTTCCCAGTGTGTCCTAGGTTAAAATTTCATAGCAGTTATGTGCTCTAGTTACTAGTAGACATTGCTAATAGTTTGGAGCTTCCAACATCTAAAGCGCAACTTTTTCTGCAAGCAAACTAATTGCCTAAAATCTTTTCTACTTAACAGTTTGGAAGGAATTTAGTGGATAAGCATAAAAGCCCCAGTTTTGTGATCTGAAATGTCATCGCATAAAATGCAGCATGTCTGCAGAAAGAATGAGAAACATGCAGGAAGTGTTAGCGCTTTTTCTTTGCAGCAGTTCTCTTCAATCAACGCTGTGCTCTGGCTGCACTGTATAAATTTCCCTTAACACAGTACAGCCAGAGAGAAACACTGTTTGAATGGTGTAACCATTATGAGGTCTAGTTTGTGAGGTTTAGAGATCTATTCTTTCAATCTCAGGGATAACAGTAGCATGTTCTGAATTGTGTCCTTATATACATAATCATTCTCCAGTGGTAATTATGTAAACTGACACTAGTCAGTCCTGCAAACTAATAATTGTTGCCTCAATCTATTCAAAAGGTCCTTCGTAACATGGTCCACTGTGCAGACCTCAGCAACCCAACAAAGCCTCTGGAACTGTATCGACAATGGACTGATCGTATTTTAGAAGAGTTTTTCAGGCAAGGCGACAAGGAGAGAGAGAGAGGGATGGAGATCAGCCCCATGTGTGATAAGCACACAGCATCTGTGGAAAAATCACAGGTAATCTACCAATTCAAGGATTAGCCAAAGCTGACGACCTCTATCAGCTGTTATCTTTATTATCTGTTAGCATATTTCTTTTTTCGTTTTAAAGTATGTTTAATGTGTATTACCTAAAATACAATAACATTATTATTGTTGTTTGCATTTCTTATTAAAACAGAAGTTGCTAGAGTGGCAGGAGACATCAAAATAAATACACCCTATGAATTTAAAAACAGCAGAGTATATATTAAATTGTGGTGGAAATCAATGTTAGGTGTTAAAAGCTCAATAGTAAGATATCACTGTTTAATTAAAATATTGACTTGGTAATACCCACCGATCAAGAACACAAGCAATTTGATAGGTGCTATAGTGTGCAAGTAGCCCTGAGAAGCAGACCAGAAGTGGGGGGTCCAGACCCAAAGCAAGGTTGTACTGTGTTATATATTAGGAGAGATTATTGCTGTTACATGAGGTTTTCAATAGTGACCTACTAACCTGTTAATGTTGACATTGGGATATGCTACCATGATCATGAGAATGAAATGTCCCTAGGATACTGGACATATGAGCATTCATTTTTCCCAGAGACTTTCATCAGACTCTTTAATGTAGCTATTTGGGTATTGATCACTTCAATATCCAGTTAAAGGACAAAACAATCAAAATCAAAACTGATTCTTACATTTAAAATGCACCAAATATTCTAAAAATGTAATTTGTAATTTTCTGATTCATTTTCCCTCCCCCCCCCCCCCAAATTGACAGGTGGGCTTCATTGATTACATTGTTCACCCTCTTTGGGAGACATGGGCAGACTTAGTTCACCCTGATGCTCAGGATATCTTGGATACATTGGAGGACAACAGGGATTGGTACCAAGGCATGATGCCGCAAAGCCCCTCTCCACCACCAGATGACCACGATAAAGATGATGAGGCATGTATGGAAAAATTCCAGTTTGAGTTAACTCTGGAAGAGGAAGGAGAAGAATCTGATAAAGACAGGAATAGTGGCATTGAAGAAGATGAGGGCAGCTGCTCACAAGAAACTCTTAAAATACAAGAGCCAGACTTTGATGAGGCAGATAATACTACAATACAGGAAGGACAAGTAGAACAGATTACGGTCTGCTCAAATAACACATCACCTGTGGATTTATGAATTTTTCTGGGGGAAAACATACAAATATTATAGAGGAAAACACAAAGAACTGTTTTACATGGAGATCAAAAAAGTGATTTATTTCCAATTTCATATTTATTTATTTTTGTTTTATTCTGTTTTCTATTCTCAAGGGGAACAAACACAGTTACTGTAGAATCAGATACTTTGCACAGAATAGGAGTCTGTTGCCATATAAAAATTACAACACGCTCTAGAAAAAAAAACTTTACCTTGTTTATTTTTTATTTTTCTAAATATTTTTCTTTTCTTTTTTTCTTCAAACGGATGCAACAAGGAAATCAAGTTTAATTTCTATTTTTTGTGCTAGTAGAGATAAAGCCATTTTTTTCAGAAAAAATGAGAACTGAAGGGAAATGTAAGAATTGTTATTTTTCTCTGGTCTAACTTTGTATTTTCATTGTGGAATTCTTTATTTTATTTTTTTTAATGTGGTGAATGTTCTTTATACAACAAATCCTACTAGTACAGTTAAACTGTTACAGCTCCTCTGAATATTTATTTCCTGGAGAGTAGTAGGAAAAAGACAGTGGAAAGGGTGTGCCTTTTATGTACATGTATTTACATCTATTTGTTTGGCAAACACTCCTGTGGCAAAAGGCTTCTGGGTACACAGTGGACAGCGTCATTGCTGCTAATTACCTTTTAAAAATGTGTCTTTAAGGCAGAGTGCACTTTCATCTCTTGTATTGTGTACACAAACTGTTCAAACTGCCTTTTCAAGGTAGTAGCCTGCAATCCAATACTTACAGGATTAATCCTTTTCCTGCCAGAAAGGAGGGTAAGATAATTCACCCTCTGTTTGGTAGCAAAATGGTCAAGGAAAGTTAAAACCTGTATTATCCAGCAAAAACATTTTTGGTAAGAAAAAAAAAATATTAATATTTTATTTAGTCCTCTCTTGATATATATATGTATATATATATATGTATGTATATATATATATATGTATATATATATATATATATATATATATATATATATATATATATTGTAAATGCTTTTAATTTATTGACTGGCTTCTCTTATGAGATCCACGTTAACGCCATAGTTTTACTGAGGGCATAAAAAAGGCTTAAAAGACAGGAAAATGGGAGGGGACATTATTGTAAAAGCTGCTTGCGGTTTAGTCTTCCTGGATTTATTTTTTTTAAAACTTTATTTGCACGCACTGGCAATACATTAATAACGGAGCAGGTTTAGGGGGCCTCAAACCACATATGCATTTGCAAGATAGACAATATAATATTTTTTATCAGCAGATCTTTTGTTGTTTTTATTGGTTTATATTTTTGTTGCCAAATATACACTTGCATGTCTGTAAGTTGCAACTAATATGATAAAGAGCTATATCCCATTTAAAACTCTAATTAGCAATGAAAAGAAAATGTCAACTTGATCAATAAGGTCATCTGTGAAATGTGAGGTAATGGATTGACATTAAATAGTAGTAGTATAAATTGAAGGTAAAATAAGTCAGACACGTTAAAAAAAAAAGTCAGTTTTTGGTCACAGTAATTGAGATAATAAGAACATACTCAGAGCTTTTTAACAGTTGTTATAGTTTAACCTTTTACAGTTGTCAGATACATATGATGCAGATATGAGATAAAATTGTGTGGAGGGGGACAGAAGCTTTCCGAGTGCCTAAGGCAGCACAAAAAAATGCCCACTGGGTAAAGACATATTGTAGTGGGTTTAACATATTGTTAAATGACCACTAAAATTATTATACACTAATAATAGCATTTTTTTCAAGCTACATATTAAACAGAAGGAAGCAGCTTACAGACCTTGCAGGTACCAGAATCTGCATATTTCAGCCAGGTCCTATTGCCATAGACCACTGTTCTATCTGTTATTGTTTTTGGGGGGTTTTGCATTTAGCTTTAAAGGGCTGTCCTGGGTTAGGACTGATTATGATAAAAAATAGTACAATTTTTGTTCTGTATTCAGTGATTGTGTCTGTTTATATATATATATATATATATATATATATATATATATATATATATATACACACACATACACACATACACATTTCCAAAGAGAAACATAACATTGTTAGATCAGTATGTCAAGTTACTTTGTGGCCTGAGTAAGAGTTTGCTTATGACCGGTGCAAAATAATTGCAAGAGTGCAAATTCCACATTATAAAATATCAGGTTTTTCTTTAGGTCTAGGTGAAAATAATACATTTGATGCAACCAAATTTGTATGCATCTGCTTTTTAAATGAAATAAATATATCAATATTTAACTGTAAAACCTGAAATTTCCTTAAATTCACAGCTTTCTAGCATAGAAATGCAACTGGTCTTGAAGGAATATTCATTTTTTTTGGACCAAATACAAATAGTTAACAAAAACATTAATTTCATAATTATCAAATTTGTCTTAAAAACCATGACAATTTATTATCGCTTGTCTGAATTTTCTTGCATACAAATTCGCTGTGTAGTACCAATTATTGAATAAATGCAAAAAACATTATTGGATAATGTATTTACATAAAGTATATATACTCTATCACAGACACTTAAAGGGATATTAAACTAAACTAAATCTATTATATACTATTTCATTCTGGTAAAATATTTTTATTAGTCAAAATATGTTTAAACTGATTTTGAAAAAATAAAAAGGATGTATGCTAAGTTTCTCTAGCTAATAATATCAACTCTCACGGGTCTATTTGTAGATAGGGTCACACCTCCACTAGCATGAAAATAATAATTAGTATTATACAGGACATTAATATTTGTTTACAAAAAAACTCTTTTAGATGCAACGAAGTAAAGTACTTTAATGGCTGGCCATTTATGAAAAAATGATTTATGAGAATCATATATAAGAATACCAGATTTGTGCTAGGGTTACTGAGTAGACAAATTTTTTTGAAATTAACACATTATTCAGATACTAATACAAAGTAGTCAAAGTAGCTAAAGCTTTAAAAAAAACACACACAACTAGGTTAAAATAACTCTGCTTTCAATGTTATTCTATGGAGCCAAATACCAGAAGGTGTAAAAGTTTAGAGGGATTATGAGTGATTTTATTACATATATAATAAACATATTTACTGAAGAACAATATTATTTTGTATTAATAAAGCTATTTTTTTTCTAAAAAGTTTAAGAATGAGAATAAAATATATATTTATAGTAGTTGTTAAATGCATTAAAGATAAACCAGTTATTTTAAAGTTACGTTCCCTATAAAATATACTAAGTATTTTGCTTTTACAAGTTAAAAAAACATTAGATTAATATAAATCACTTAAATTAGAGATTTGTGTGGCATGGTAAAGATAATTTATTGTGCTTTATTTCAAGTATAAGGACACAGTATCAATCAGAAGCTAATATAACTGTTTTGGTTAACCCAAAAAGTCATGGAAAAGTCTGTATTGTATTACGCAAGATACTTCTTTTCTATAGGATAACATAGAAAGCAACACTATTTAAAGTGATAGTCTAGTTAAAATTAAACTTTCATGATTCAGATACAGCATGCAATTTTAAGTAACTTTCTAATCTACTCCTATTATTTTTTCTTTGTTCTCTTGGTATCTTTATTTGAATCTGAGCTTAGGAGCCGGCCCATTTTTGGTTCAGCACCTGGGTAGTGTTTGCTGATTGGTAGCTACATTTAGACACCAATCAGACAGTGCTACCCAGGTTCTGAACCAAAAATGTCCGGCTCCTATGCTTACATAATTGCTTTTTTTTAAATAAAGATACCAAGAGAATGAAGAAAAATTGATAATGGGAGTAAATTAGAAAGTTGCTTAAAATCGCCTTCTTTATCTCAATCATGAAAGTTTAATTTTATCTAGACTATTCCTTTAACTTCACTTTTTTAAAACGAAATAATCCTATCTAAATAGACTTTCTTTTTTTTTTATTCACTCTCAAGTTTTATCTTACTACTATATGTGATGTATCAGCTCAGCATTCATTTTGTGTTAGATACGTTGCCTATGCCACAGCGTTGATTAATATTTTTAGGTAAGCTTTTCAGGTATATAAAAAGGGGTTACTGCTAATACAATAGCGTGACCTAATATATTTGAATTCGTATTTAATTTAATAAAGATTTTTATTTTTTTGTATTATTATTTAGCAATTTTGGTTGGAATTGGTTGTGAATGTGGGAAATTGAAGAACCTTCTAAACCAGGTGTGTCCACAGTGTGGCACTCCCGCACATTTTATCTGGTCTTCCACTTTCCTATTCTCAAAACTATTTCAATCAAACAGTGATCTCTTAAACTGTCCCATTCCTGTTTTTTTTATGTAGGTTAACTTCACATATCTAACTAAATAATGGATCACTTATATAGAAGGCATAAGTTGGTTTCAATAATAGATTCTCTAAATATTATGCAACAGCCCTGCAAGTGAATGGTCATTAAGAAACAGATTCTACTCTTGCGCCATATTGCATTTGTAAAATCATTCTACTTTAATTTTTTTGGTGATGGGCAAAGCATTTCCCAGCTGAGCAATCTCCATTATTAAAGGGCTTTGTGGAAAGAATATAATGATCCTTTCTTTGCTTATTGTTAACATACATCAGACTGTAAAGGTGTCCCAAATTAACTGATGTGTCATCTGCAGCTTATTGCTGATTTTAAGCTTTGCTTAAAAAAAATATGGTTCCTATTTATCACACATAGGGAATAGGTTGCATGCATTGGATTTCATAAATACATCAAATTCTTCATTTACATAAACACATAAATGCTGAGGACTTACTTGTCTTGTGCATTGAATTTCAGGTCTCTTGATTTACCATTTCACAATTAAAAAACAGATCTCTTCCTTCTTTATCTTTTGCCCCCCCCCCCCCCCCCATCATCTTAGTGAGGAAACAATAACAAATTTAAGAAACCAGTCCTCTAAGTGAATAGTAAATATAATTTAAAAAAAAACATGCACACAAAAAACAAATTTTTAATCATAACTAAAAATGTTTTTGTGAAACTGTGTTACCACAAGTGCATCATTCAAATCTGTGCCAGTTAAACTCTTAAAACAGTTATGTAGTTAAATTATAGTTATGTTTATTAAATTATATACTCACTCAATGAAACTGGGTGTAACCTTATACAAAGAAATGTTAGTCAACCACTTGTTAAAACTAGGAGAGACGGAGTTCACATAGTGGAACATAGCTTTGATAAACTGAATGTCACAAATTCTTGACCAAGATTCATTAATCATAAAGCCATCCTTTGTATGGTCATCACATGGTGCCTGCCATTGAACTCTGTGCATGTTACAGCACAACAGTATCATGGTTTTATAAAAATTGGCATGTTTTTTCCATAAGCTGACATTTCACTGCTACTTACTACTTGTGGGTCTGAAGCATTATATATATATATATATATATATATATATATATATATATATATATATATATATATATACATATACACACACACACATATGTTAAAGTTTACATTTTGCACCAAACTGAAATCCGTTATTTGCCTTGGCTGCAGAGCTTACTAGATAATACATTTGAGAAGGTGAAAGCTTTGGGGTGAAAAGCATCTGATGTATTATTTTATTTTTTAATGTTGAATTTGCCAAATGTCACGTGCTTTGCTTTTTTCCCTATGTATTCTGTAAATGATACATTTTATATCCAACAAGAGACAAGAGAGTAAAATATTCTACAATATTGTTTTCAAACAGCAATAACAGTGTTCTGAGCATGTGCATTTATGAACTTCAAGGACTTTAATGGATTTCTAGTAACAGGTCTGTTGTAGTCTTCATGAAATGAAGTGACCAACCAATACTTTTACTGTGACACGAAATAAATGTAATGTTCATTTACAGTTAAAGGTAGCATAAATATTGTGAAGACTTGGGGAACACAGTGCGGAAATAAATTTACTAATTATAACTCAGAGGACACTTTGAGATTAGCTTTATAGAAAAGGGATTCTCCTGACCCATATCCTAAAAAAGTCTTTCACTGCTGTTCATTTAGGCACTCATTTTTTGTTTGTTTTTCTTGTCTGTTTGTGACATTACTGTCCACCTCATTTATTTCAGTGTGTTACATATATATGTAGTAGGTACTCAGTTGTTTCGTGGTCTACCTATTTTTTCTCTCAAAAATGTTTGAATTTGTTAGACTACTATGGGGAATTGTGTGACCTAAGGGTAAAAGCTTTATTTGCCATTAAAGGGACAGTCTACTTCAGAATTTGTATTGTTTAAAAACATAGATAATCCCTTTATTACCTATTCCCAAGTTTTGCATAACCAACACAGCTATATTAATATACATTTTACCTCTGTGATAACCTTGCAAAATGCCCCCTTATTTCAGTTTCTTTGACAGACTTGTATTTTAGCCAATCAGTGCCCTCTCATAAGTAACTCCATGGGCGTGAGCACAATGTTATCTTTATGGCACACGTGAACTAACACCCTCTAGCTGTGAAAAACTGTCAAATGCATTAAGAGTCGGCCTTCAAGGGCTTAGAAATTAGCATATGAGCCTATCTAGGTTTAGCTTTCAACTAAGAATACCAAGAGAACAAAGCAAATTTGATGATAAAAGTGAATTAGAAAGTTGTTTAAAATTACATGCCCTATCTGAATCATGAAAGTTTAATTTTGACTAGAGTGTCCCTTTAAACAAAAAATATTTCTGTCAAAGTTGAAAAGTCAAATGTTCACATGCTCCTAAGTGTTTTTTTTTCTAAGCATGTTTTTTTATTCACTATATAAAAAACACCAAATATGTGGGTTTTTTTTCTAAAATCTAAACATGTCTTGTCAATCTCTTGTTGGTTATAAATTGTCGTTAAATGGTCAATAAATAAAGGGAAAGTAGTGGAAACTTTGCTTATTTTATGGTAGGCAAAAAAGAATAGAACAAAATGCCATTTCTGTACACAGTACTGTAGCAATTTATTTCTATGTTAGCCATCATTTATAAATTAACTCTTTCACCACCGGGGGAGCTTTAGATGAAAAGCATTGGAGGTCTCCCTGGGCTGTGATGAGTTTATCCCCCTACTCTGCTGGATGTGTGAAATGATATGTTGTATTCCTCATTCAGCAGCATAGGGGTTAAGCCTCAACTGAAACCTTTAAAAAAGGTTCTTGTACAGTTCTTAATTTACGTTTATTCTTTTCTTTTAAATCGGTTTTCAAGTATTTGATTTTAAAAAAAATGTTTAAAAAAAATACAAAAAAATGTTTCTTTTCTTTTGTATATAATGTAATGTTAAGATTGTAAATTATTATATGGATAACCACCTCTGGTTTGAGAGGTGGATATATTGTCAATGCTCCTGGTGAGACATATAGCTGCATTCTCTCTGTATATTTATATGGTGTAATATAGACCAATTGGAAATTGTAGAGTTGTTATTACTGAGGTTGTTGTATCACATTGCACTGTTCTCTGTACCTTACCAAAATCATGAATTACAGCTTCTGAACAGAGTCATTAACAAGGCTGTGTCTTTTAATTGTGAATTCTGTTGTAGACACATTTCAACAAAAAGGGACACGTTTTAAAAAATCTGGAAATATTTATCTGAAGTTGGATTACCATTCTTTATTCCTCAACACTATTTTATAATTCTATTTATTATATTTTTAGCTGGTATTAATAGGCCATTTTCTGTAATCATACTATTTCTCTATAGGAAGGATATAATATTAAAAGAAAAACAAGATTGGGTGAACAAATATATTAAAATAATTATGTGGGGGGGGGGGGATCTAGTGCCTTAGGAACAGATTGCTGACCTAACAGCAGAAAAAGGGATATGAAAGTCAAAATTGAAATCACCTGCTCAGTTTGAAACGTGGAAATTTAAGAAACTTTTCAGTTTACTTATATTAGCACACCGACTTTGTTCCATCTGTGTCATTTGTTGAAAAGCATACCTAAGTAGGTTTAGGAGCAGCAATGCGTTACTGAGAGATAGGTGGCCACACACATATGTCTTTTGTCATTGGCTCTCCGGATGTGTTCAGCTAGTTTCCAGTAGTGCATTACTGCATTAGACAATTGCAGGGGTTAAACACCTTTGCATTTTAGTATTGTACTATTGCTTGCATATAACAAACCCATTAGAACAGGGTTCTTCAAACTTTTTTCCCCAAGATCCAGTGCCATGATACCACATACCTTTGCGACCCTATTTTTATGCTTGGTCTGAAAATTTCTGAAGTAATATACAACATTATTGCTGCTAAAATGTGTGTGTACTTTATTCCTGATTGTAGTCAAACTTGTATGTGTTTTAAAAGGTTAAACACACTCTCATACAACACACACTCTCATACAACACACACCACACACTCACTCATACACCACACACTCTCATACAACATACACCACACACTCACTCATACACCACACACTCTCATACAACACACACCACACACTCACTCATACACCACACACTCTCATACAACACACACCACACACTCACTCATACACCACACACTCTCATACAACATACACCACACACTCACTCATACACCACACACTCTCATACAACACACACCACACACTCACTCATACACCACACACTCTCATACAACACACACCACACACTCACTCATACACCACACACTCTCATACAACATACACCACACTCTCTTACACAACACACAGTCTCATACAACACATACACTCATACAACACATACACTCATACATCACACACTCTCATACACCACACTCTCATACACCACACACTCTCATACACCACACTCTCATACACCACACACTCTCATACACCACACTCTCATACACCACACACTCTCATACAACACATAGACTCATACGCCACACACTCTCATACACCATACACTCTCATACACCATACACTCTCATACACCATACACTCTCATACACCATACACTCTCATACACCATACACTCTCATACACCACACACTCTCATACACCACACACTCTCATACAACACATACACTCATGCATCACACACTCTCATACACCACACTCTCATACACCACACTCTCATACACCACACACTCTAATACACCACACTCTCATACACCACACTCTCATACACCACACTCTCATACGCCACACACTCTCATACAACACATACACTCATACGCCACACACTCTCATACACCACACACTCTCATACACTACACACTCTCATACAACACACACTCTCATACACCACACTCTCATACACCACACACTCTCATACAACACATACACTCATACACCACACACTCTCATACAACATACACCACACACTCTCATACACCACACAGTCTCACACAACATACACCACACACTCTCATACAACACATACACTCATGCATCACACACTCTCATACACCACACTCTCATACACCACACTCTCATACACCACACTCTCATACACCACACTCTCATACACCACACACTCTCATACAACACATACACTAATACACCACACACTCTCATACACCACACACTCTCATACAGCACACACTCTCATACAGCACACACTCTCATACACCACACTCTCATACACCACACACTCTCATACAACACATACACTCATACACCACACACTCTCATACAACATACACCACACACTCTCATACACCACACAGTCTCACACAACATACACCACACACTCTCATACAACATACACCACACACTCTCATACAACACACACTCTCATACAACATACACCACACACTCCCCACACTCACACCACACACTCTCATAGAACACACACTCACACACCACACACTCTCACACCACACACTCCCATACAACACATATACAACACACACCACACACTCTCATACAACAAACACACAAACCACGCACTCATTCAACGCACACTCCTACGCACACATACACCACACATTCTACTACAACATACACACACACAACGCACTGTCATACACACACAGACACGCCACCCCCCCCCCCAAATAACATGCATACCACACACACTCTCTCTCATATAACACACACAAGTTGTAATCCAGTAAACATGGCGTTATGACCCAGTAATAGGTCCTGACACATAGTTTTAGAACCCTGCATTAGAGTATTTTCTTTTATGCCCCATAAGCATAAAAATGGGCTTTGAATAGGTTTTGATGGAGCATCAGTACAGTGACTACTTTTTAAAAATCTGAAAATATCAGGCTGAAGTTTGGTTGAATCTGTACAACAATTTCAGATCATTTATCAGATATCAGTTTATACAAAAATCTATCATTCTCATTGGAAGGAAAAGGTGATAACTCGTGCCATTAGTTAAAATGTGCCTTATATGCTGCTCAAAGTAAAAACCTGAATCTCTGGAGATTATTCATGAAGCACTGCAAAGGTACGTTAGCAAATTTATGGTATGTCAGTTTATTAAAACACACTCCCAGGCACAAAAAATGTTGCATTCAGAGTCAGTGAAGCATTGTGAGATCTACGTAGCACCTGAAATATAATGCACTGAAGGATGGTAGAAAATCCTGTGAGACACGGCGTGAGAACTAGCGTAGCACAGCGATGGCCAGAAAATATTAAATATATATGTATATGCTTATATACATTTATTTATGTGTTAATATGTGTATACGCATATACATATATATTTACTGAAAACTCAGTCCCCATAGACCACAATGTAAAGACACTTTTCAGTGCTGTTTTTTTTTTTTTTTTTTTATAACACCCCACACCCGCCACTTTTAACCCCTTAAAACTGCTTTTTGCAATTATATATATATATTTTTTATTTTTTTTTAAAAGAGGATTATTTTATTTTTATTTAAAAAAAAGACCACTTCATTTGAAAGGCAATTGGGGCACATTTAGAAGATCTGATATCTGGTTAATTTTACGAGCTTGCGGTAGCAATAACCAGCCACTTGTAATGGCTGGTTATTTATTGTGCGCCCGTAAACGGGCAAATTTGGCCGTTCACAGAAGCACAATAAATTAGCGCTCTACTTGTAATCTAGCCCTTATTAAACTACAGTATAGTGTAAATATAACTTTTATACGCACTAGGAAACAAAAAAATTAGTGTGACTCACTTTATTGCTATATTCACTTTATTGCGCTGAACTGGAACAGAATTTGCAATTTCTCTTGTAAGGTGTATCCAGTCCACGGATCATCCATTACTTGTGGGATATTCTCATTCCCAACAGGAAGTTGCAAGAGGACACCCACAGCAGAGCTGTTACATAGCTCCTCCCCTAACTGCCATATCCAGTCATTCTCTTGCAACTCTCAACACACATGGAGGTAGTAAGAGAGACTGGTGAAATATAGTTAGTTTTTTATCTTCAATCAAAAGTTTGTTATTTTAAATGGTACCGGAGTTGTACTATTTTATCCCAGGCAGTAAATAGAAGAAGAATCTGCCGGAGTTTTCTATGATCTTAGCAGGTTGTAACTAAGATCCATTGCTGTTCTCACATATGTCTGAGGAGAGAGGTAACTTCAGCGGGAGAATGGCGTGCAGGTTACTCTGCTATGAGGTATGTGCAGTTACAATTTTTTCTAGAAATGGAAAATGCTAGAAAATGCTGCTGATACCGGATTAATGTAAGTTAAGCCTGAATACAGTTATTTAATAGCGACTGGTATCATGCTTACTCTCAGGGGTAATACCCTTATAAAATTGCAATATAAAACGTTTGCTGGCATGTTTAATCGTTTTTATATATGCTTTGGTGATAAAACTTTATTGGGGCCTAGTTTTTTCCACATGGCTGGCTTAAATTTTGCCTAGAAACAGTTTCCTGAGGCTTTCCACTGTTGTAGTATAAAAGTTACAGTTGTTGCAGTTAAAATTACAAACTGTGACATCCAGCTTCCCTCAGGAGTCCCCTGTATGCTATAGGACATCTCTAAAGGGCTCAAAGGCTTTCCAAAGTCGTTTATTGGGGAAGGTAGGGCCACAGCAGGCTGTGGCAGTTTGTTGTGTCTGTTAAAAAATGTCTATATCATTTTTTTTATCCGTTTTTTTAATTAAGGGGTTAATCATCCATTTGCAAGTGGGTGCAATGCTCTGTTAACTTATTACATACACTGTAAAATTTTTGTTTGATTTACTGCCTTTTGACAAAATTTGTTTCTCTTAAAGGCACAGTACCATTTTTTATATTTGCTTGTTAACTTGATTTAAAGTGTTTTCCAAGCTTGCTAGTCTCATTGCTAGTCTGTACAAAAATGTCTGACATAGAGGAAACTCCTTGTTCATTATGTTTAAAAGCCATGGTGGAACCCCCTCTTAGAATGTGTACCAAATGTACTGATTTCACTTTAAGCAATAAAGATCATATTCTGTCTTTAAAAAAAATTATCACCAGAGGAATCTGACGAGGGGGAAGTTATGCCGACTAACTCTCCCCACGTGTCAGATCCTTTGACTCCCGCTCAAGGGACTCATGCTCAAATGGCGCCAAGTACATCTAGGGCGCCCATAGCGATTACTTTACAAGACATGGCGGCAGTCATGGATAATACACTGTCAGCGGTATTAGCCAGACTACCTGAATTTAGAGGTAAGCGAGATAGCTCTGGGGTTAGACGAAATGCAGAGCATACTGACGCTTTAAGAACCATGTCTGATACTGCCTCACAATATGCAGAAGCTGAGGAAGGAGAGCTTCAGTCTGTGGGTGATGTTTCTGACTCAGGAAAGATGATGCAACCTGATTCTGATATTTCTACATTTAAATTTAAGCTTGAACACCTCCGCGTGTTTCTCAGGGAGGTTTTAGCTGCTCTGAATGACTGTGATACAATTGCAGTGCCAGAGAAATTGTGTAGACTGTATAAATACTATGCAGTGCCGGTGTGTACTGATGTTTTTCCAATACCTAAAAGGTTTACAGAAATTATTAATAAGGAATTGGATAGACCAGGTGTGACGTTCTCTTCCCCTCCTATTTTTAGAAAAATGTTTCCAATAGACGCCACCACACGGGACTTATGACAGATAGTTCCTAAGGTGGAGGGAGCAGTTTCTACTTTAGCAAAGCGTACTACTATCCCTGTCGAGGACAGTTGTGCTTTTTTAGATCCAATGGATAAAAGATTAGAAGGTTACCTTAAGAAAATGTTTATTCAATAAGGTTTTATCCTACAGCCCCTTGCATGCATTGCTCCTGTCACTGCTGCTGCGGCGTTCTGGTTTGAGTCTCTGGAAGAGGCTTTACAGGTAGCGACTCCATTGGATGAAATACTTGACAAGCTTAGAGCACTTAAGCTAGCCAATTCTTTTGTTTCTGATGCCATTGTTCATTTGACTAAACTAACGGCTATAAATTTCTGGTTTTGCTATACAGGCGTGCAGGGCGCTATGGCTTAAATCATGGTCAGCTGACGTGACTTCAAAATCTAAGCTGCTTAACATTCCCTTCAAGGGGCAGACCCTATTCGGGCCTGGTTTGAAGGGGATTATTGCTGATATCACTGGAGGAAAAGGTCATGCCCTTCCTCAGGACAGGTCCAAATCAAGGGCCAAACAGTCTAATTTTCATGCCTTTCGAAACTTCAAGGCAAGTGCGGCATCAACTTCCTCTAATGCAAACAAGAGGGAACTTTTGCTCAGTCCAAGACGGTCTGGAGACCAAACCAGACCTGGGACAAAGGTAAGCAGGCCAAAAAGCCTGCTGCTGCCTCTAAGACAGCATGAATGAACGGCCCCCTATCCGGTAACGGATCTAGTAGGGGGCAGACTTTCGCTCTTCGCCCAGGCGTGGGCAAGAGATGTCCAGGATCCCTGGGTGTTGAAAATTATATCCCAGGGATATCTTCTGGACTTCAAAGTTTCCCCCCAAAAGGGAGATTTCACCTTTCACAATTATCTGCAAACCAGATAAAGAGAGAGGCATTCTTACACTGTGTACGGGACCTCCTATTTATGGGAGTGATCCATCCAGTTCCAAAGGAGGAACAGGGACAGGGTTTTTACTCAAATCTGTTTGTGGTTCCCAAAAAAGAGGGAACCTTCAGACCAATTTTGGATCTAAAGATCTTAAACAAATTCCTCAGAGTTCCATCATTCAAGATGGAAACTATTCGTACCATCCTACCTATGATCCAGGAGGGTCAATATATGACTACATTGGATTTAAAGGATGCTTATCTTCACATTCCGATAACAAAGATCATTATCGGTTTCTCAGGTTTGCCTTTCTAGACAGGCATTACCAGTTTGTAATCCTTCCCTTTGGATTAGCTACAGCCCCAAGAATCTTTACGAAGGTTCTAGGGTCGCTTCTGGCGGTCCTAAGGCCGCGGGGCATAGCAGTGGCCCCTTATTTAGACGACATCCTGATACAGGCGTCAAACTTCCAAATTGCCAAGTCTCATACAGACGTAGTACTGGCATTTCTGAGATTGCATGGGTGGAAAGTGAACGAGGAAGAGAGTTCTCTATCCCCACTCACAAGAGTTTCCTTCCTAGGGACTCTGATAGAGTCTGTAGAAATGAACATTTACCTGACGGAGTCCAGGTTATCAAAGCTTCTAAATTCCTGCCGTGTTCTTCATTCCATTCCGCGCCCTTCGGTGGCTCAGTGCATGGAAGTAATCGGCTTAATGGTAGCGGCAATGGACATAGTGCCGTTTGCACGCCTACATCTCAGACTGCTGCAACTATGCATACTCAGTGGAACAGAGATTACACAGATTTGTCCCCTCTACTAAATCTGGATCAAGAGACCAGGGATTCTCTTCTCTGGTGGCTATCTCGGGTCCATCTGTCCAAAGGTATGACCTTTCACAGGCCAGATTGAACAATTGTAACAACAGATGCCAGCCTTCTAGGTTGGGGTGCAGTCTGGAACTCCCTGAAGGCTCAGGGATCGTGGACTCAGGAGGAGACACTCCTTCCAATAAATATTCTGGAACAGCGATATTCAATGCACTTCAGGCTTGGCCTCAGTTAGCAACTCTGAGGTACATCAGATTTCAGTCGGACAACATCACGACTGGCTTACATCAACCATCAAGGGGGAACAAGAAGTTCCCTAGCGATGTTAGAAGTCTCAAAGATAATTCGCTGGGCAGAGACTCACTCTTGCCACCTATCAGCTATCCATATCCCAGGTGTAGAGAACTGGGAGGCGGATTTTTTAAGTCGTCAGACTTTTCATCCGGGAGAGTGGGAACTCCATCCGGAGGTGTTTGCACAACTGATTCATTGTTGGGGCAAACCAGAACTGGATCTCATGGCGTCTCGCTAGAACGCCAAGCTTCCTTGTTACGGATCCAGGTCCAGGGATCCCAAGGCGACGCTAATAAATGCTCTAGCAGCGCCCTGGTCTTTCAACCTGGCTTCTGTGTTTCCACCGTTTCCTCTGCTCCCTCGACTGATTGCCATGGTCAAGCAGGAGAGAGCATCAGTGATTTTGATAGCGCCTGCGTGGCCACGCAGGACCTGGTATGCAGATCTGGTGGACATGTCATCCTTTCCACCATGGACTCTGCCTCTGAGACAGGACCTTCTACTTTATTGTCCTTTCAACCAATCAAATCTAATTTCTCAGAGACTAACTGCCTGGAGATTGAACGCTTGATTTTATCAAAGCGTGGCTTCTCCGAGTCAGTCATTGATACCTTAATACAGGCACAAAAGCCTGTCACCAGGAAAATTTACCATAAAATATGGCGTACATATCTTTATTGGTGTGAATCCAAGGGTTAGGATTCCCAGGATATTTTCTTTCTCCAAGATGGTTTGGAAAAAGGATTGTCAGCTAGTTCCTTAAAAGGACAGATTTCTGCTCTGTCTATTCTTTTGCACAAGTGTCTGGCAGATGTTCCAGACGTTCAGGCATTTTGTCAGGCTTTGGTTAGAATCAAGCCTGTGTTTAAACCTGTTGCTCCCCCATGGAGCTTAAATTTGGTTCTTAAGGTTCTTCAAGGAGTTCCGTTTGAACCTCTTCATTCCATAGATATCAAACTTTTATCTTGGAAAGTTCTGTTTTTGGTAGCTATTTCCTCGGCTCGTAGAGTCTCCGAGTTATCTGCTTTACAATGTGATTCTCCTTATCTGATCTTCCATACGGATAAGGTAGTCCTGCGTACCAAACCTGGGTTTTTACCTAAGGTGGTATCTAACAAGAATATCAATCAAGAGATTGTTGTTCCATCCTTGTGTCCTAATCCTTCTTCAAAGAAGGAACGTCTATTACACAATCTGGACGTGGTTCGTGCTTTAAAGTTTTACTTACAAGCTACTAAAGATTTTTGTCAAACATCTGCTTTGTTTGTTGTCTACTCTGGACAGAGGAGAGGTCAAAAGGCTTCCGCAACCTCTCTTTCTTTTTGGCTAAGAAGCATAATCCGCTTAGCCTATGAGACTGCTGGCCAGCAGCCTCCTGAAATGATTACAGCTCATTCTACTAGAGCTGTGGCTTCCACTTGGGCCTTTAAAAATGAGGCTTCTGTTGAACAGATTTGCAAGGCGGCAACTTGGTCTTCGCTTCATACTTTTTCAAAATTCTACAAATTTGATACTTTTGCTTCTTCAGAGGCTATTTTTGGGAGAAAGGTTTTACAGGCAGTGGTACCTTCCGTTTAAGTACCTGCCTTGTCCCTCCCTTCATCCGTGTACTTTAGCTTTGGTATTGGTATCCCACAAGTAATGGATGATCCGTGGACTGGATACACCTTACAAGAGAAAACACAATTTATGCTTACCTGATAAATTTATTTTTCTTGTGGTGTATCCTGTCCACGGCCCGCCCTGTCATTTTAAGGCAGGTAATTTTTTCATTTAAACTACAGTCACCACTGCACCCTATGGTTTCTCCTTTCTCTGTGTGTTTTCGGTCGAATGACTGGATATGGCAGTTAGGGGAGGAGCTATATAACAGCTCTGCTGTGGGTGTCCTCTTGCAACTTCCTGTTGGGAATGAGAATATCCCACAAGTAATGGATGATCCGTGGACTGGATACACCACAAGAGAAATAAATTTATCAGGTAAGCATAAATTGTGTTATCTCAGAGGTACGCCTGTGCATAAATAAATATATATAATAAATAATATATAAATAATGTATAAGATATATATAATTAATATATGTGTATATATGATCTCAAAAAGCCATGCTCATTACATAGCATTTCAGGTACAAATGTTTAAAAGGTTAATAAACCAACATGCTTTTTAATATATGCTATTTACTGCACATTGCTGTTGCAAATTAGTTTATACATATTAATTAGGATGCACCTATACTCAAGTCTACTTGGCGAAGAAGTAATAATGGCAGCAAAAGATAGCACAAGCAGGCCCCTTACCTGTTCATAAACAAGCGAGGGGGACCAACGGCACTACTATTAAATTAAACCACTCTTACATAAGATCCATCTATAATTAAAGTATATTAGTACAATCAAGCATTCATCTAGATCTTGGTGCTCGTGTATTAAAACAACTGAAAAATTGGTAAGAGTAAGAAGAGACTTACTCTGAAAAGAATACACTTAATAGCACTCAGGGTGGTTATTTGTAAGTAGATTTGATTAATCAAACAAATATAATGTGAACTAGTGGAAATGTATAATAAAACTTAACTTTTATTAGTTATACAATAAGATAGGACATTATATTAAAATCGCTCTTACGATTCCTCCATCTTATCAATTTATAGATACTACAATTACAATAAATCTCTAGGGTATGTATACAGGTAAGTATCAGTAATGGTCCAACTTTAATAAATAGTTGCAGTGTGTGTATGTGATCAAATCACCCACTGGGGTTAAATATATAATATATAATAGGTTTAGTCAGTAGTAAGACAATTCTACTCAGTAGTAATACTATAGAAATATAGTTCCTGTATATCAATTTCATACATATGGTTGTGTGTTTTTACACCAACTAGAATAGTATTTGTACACACTATATTCCCGTTGTAATGTTCAAGTTTTTACTGAGTAATAGTTGACAATGTCATACCTACTCATTTGCTCAAACTTGGATACTAATGTCTCTATTTATTTAACCCCTTAACGACCGACGACGTATGCCATACGTCCTAAAAAAAAAAGCACTTAACGACGAGGACGTATGGCATACGTCGTCGGTTTAACAGAGCACTGGAAGCGATCGAAATCGCTTTCAGCTGCTCTAACAGTATTGCAGGCTTGCCTTGAGGTCTAGGCATCCTGCAATACTGTTCCTGAGTGCCGGGACCGGATTGATCACTCCCCCACGAGTGATCACTTCCGGTTTCGCTCCACGTGGAGCCCGGCAGTGTTTCAGAGCATCGGAAGCGATCGGACACGCTTCCGATGCTCTGCTTGTGTGCTAAGTGCCTCGGTGGGTCGAGGCACTTAGTTGGTTATTAAATAATAAATAAAATAAAAAAACGGATAAATAAATAAAAAAAGCCCAAATAGCCCCCCCCCCCTCCCCCTTCACTAGGCATCCAAGATGGCGATGCCCAGTGCATCATGGGGCCTCTGGGGGTGTCCCTAGCCTGCATCATCATAGGGGCAAGCTAGGGTCACCCAATCTGAGCCTCCCACCCTAAAAAAAAAATAATAATAAAATACCCCATTTGTCTGATCATGTCTATATTTGTAAATATTGACTATGATCAGTGTGGATCTCCCTCCCTCTCCTCACTTGCCATTTTGTTGGAGAGAGAGACCTGTATTTAGCAGAGAGAAAGATTTATTTCTTTTATTTGTTAAAAAATATAGAACCAAAGGCTCTTTTCAGAGCCATTAACCCCTAGCTTGCCAGTGATCACTATATATCACTGGCAGTAGCATAGGTGCACTTTTTTTTTTTGCTGCATTTTGCTGTCTGTGCATTTTTTTAGGGGTTAATTTTGTTGTTGTAATTTTTTAAAAACCCAAAGGCTCTTTTCAGAAACATTTAGTTAATTTAATTTAATTTTCAGAGCCATTAACCCCTAGCTTGCCAGTGATCGCTATAAATCACTGGCAGTAGCATAGCTGTACTTTTTTGCTAGTTAATTTAGTTAATTTAATTTTCAGAGCCATTAACCCCTAGCTTGCCAGTGATCGCTATAAATCACTGGCAGTTGCATAGCTGTACTTTTTTGCTGTCTGTGCATTTTTTTAGGGGTTAATTTTGTTGTTGTAATTTTTTAAAAACCCAAAGGCTCTTTTCAGAAACATTTAGTTAATTTAGTTTAATTTTCAGAGCCATTAACCCCTAGCTTGCCAGTGATCGCTATAAATCACTGGCAGTAGCATAGCTGTACTTTTTTGCTAGTTAATTTAGTTAATTAATTTAGTTAATTTAATTTCATTTTCAGAGCCATTAACCCCTAGCTTTCCAGTGATCGCTATAAATCACTGGCAGTTGCATAGCTGTACTTTTTTGCTGTCTGTGCATTTTTTTAGGGGTTAATTTTGTTGTTGTAATTTTTTTAAAACCCAAAGGCTCTTTTCAGAAACATTTAGTTAATTTAAATCACTGGCAGTAGCATAGCTGTACTTTTTTGCTAGTTAATTTAGTTAATTAATTTAGTTAATTTAATTTTTTTTAGTAATTGTTTTCTGTGACAGATACAAAAATGTCACAGAAAAGATATAGTGCTGAGGAGGCGTATGCCATCCTTGCGTCAGAGTCAGATGCCTCTATTTCTGACTCAGACCCCGATTTTGACCCTGCCATGTGCTCAGATACATCACTAGATGCAGTCTCAACTGATAGTGATGTATCTGTGGCTGCCAGCCCCCCTGCTACCCCCCCTGCTAGCCCCCCTGCCAGAAGGAGGCGTGTTGCTGCCATTGCTGCTGAAGAGTGGGTAACGCCTCATCTCCAGAGGCCAGATATCCCACCCTTCACAGCAAATGCTGGCATAAATATAGATGTGGCAGGTTTTAGCCCCCAGCAGTTTCTGGAAGTGTTTCTGGGCGATGATATATTGGGGAACATTGTCGCCCAAACTAATTTATATGCCCATCAGTTCCGTGCTGCAAAGCCTGGAACATATTTGGCAAAGCAGCAATGGGCCCCCATCAATGTGCCAGAATTAAAAAAATTCTGGGCATTGACTATGCTGATGGGCATCATAAAGAAACCCTCCATTCGCTCCTACTGGAGTAGTAGCCCCATCTGCTCTACCCCCATTTTCTCCCAGACTATGTCGAGGAAGAGGTATGAAATGATTCTGCATTTCATGCACTTCAGCGACAACAGCCTGTGCCCCCCTAGGGAGCATCCCCAATTTGACAGGCTGTATAAAATCCGCCCCCTGATAACCCACTTTTCTGCCAGGTTTGCAGAGGCTTATACACCTGTAAGGAATATATGCGTTGATGAATCCCTAATGAAGTATAAGGGAAGGCTGGGATTCAAGCAGTATATTCCTTCCAAACGCTCCAGATATGGGGTAAAGGTGTATAAGCTCTGTGACAGCGAGACTGGGTATACTCAGGCCTTCCGGGTGTATGAGGGAAAGGATAGCCACCTTGACCCTCCAGGTTGCCCAGAACATATGGGAACCACTGGCAAGATTGTCTGGGACCTGATATTACCCCTAATGAACAAAGGGTATCACTTGTACTTAGACAATTTTTATACAAGTGTCCTTTTGTTCAAGCTACTGTATTGCTTTGATACAGTAGCTTGCGGTACAATTAAAAAGAACCGCGCAGGTTTCCCAGGACAACTTGTACGCACCCAGCTACGAAGGGGGGAGACCTCAGCTCTGCGCCAAGAGGAGCTGTTGGCACTTAAGTACAGAGACAAGAAGGATGTATACCTTCTTACCACCATCCACACAGAGAGGACGGTGGCGGTTTCTGTACGTGGCAGAGCTGAGATCATAAGGAAGCCAGTGTGCATCAAGTCTTATAACCGGCATATGGGTGGGGTTGATCTGGCTGATCAGCTGCTGCAGCCCTACCTAATTATGCGGAAGACAAGGGCCTGGTACAAAAAGGTTGCAATTTACCTAATGCAGATTGCAACCCACAACGCTTTTTTGTTGTTCAAAAAAGCAAACCCCAGAGTTAAAAAAACTTTTTTACAGTTTCAGCTCCAGATTATTACTGGGATTTTGTACCATGATGCACCTGCTCCCCGGGCGGTGATGGGAGAGAGCAGAGTTGGGGCAACTCATTTTATTTTTAAAATCCCCCCTACTGCTGCAAAGCAGAAACCACAAAAAAAGTCTGTACCAAGAGGGGGAAGAGAAGGGACACCATATATCACTGTCCTGATTGCCCTGGACAGCCTGCACTCTGCATTGGGGACTGCTTCAAGCGGTACCATACAATGGTCAATTTTTAAAAAAATAAAAACATTTGGTGTTATATATATATTTTTTTTTTGGCTATGTTTACTGTTAGATGGTTTTTTTTTTTTTTTTTTACTTTTACTGTGCCAGATTTTTACATTTCACTACTCTTTTTTTTTCTAAAATTGGGCCTGTTATTTTTTTTTAACCAAAACCCCTGTCAAACCTATGCATGGGGGACATAGGTGTTCTCAGGGTGCCTTGCAAAAAACAACCTGAAGTATGTTTTTGTAATAACTTACAACAATCTCTCCTAAATCATAGTCAAAAAGCAATGTGTCTGTAAAAATAAAAATTGAAAAATTACCACCATACACTTTCTCCAATTTTTTGGGCTAAAACGGTTGCTTCAAAGGCATCAAAGCACACCATATACAATACCTTGGGGTGTCAACATTTTAAAAATATACACTTTCATGGCAATAAATAAAAGTGGGGTATGCAATAGGCCACAAACTAAAGATAGGCCTATCAGAAGAAATACTCTCATTGTTAATAACTAAAATCACAAGTCATAAAATTGTAACATAACCTTCCCAAAATCCTGGCAAACCTATGCATGGGGGGCATAGGTGTACTCAGGGTGCCTTGCAGAAAACAACCTGAAGTATTCTTTTGCAATAACTTACAACAGTCTCTCCTAAATCATAGTCAAAAAGCAATGTGTCTGTAAAAATGAAAATTGAAAAATAACCACCATACACTTTCTCCAATTTTTTGGGCTAAAACGGTTGCTTCAAAGGCATCAAAGCACACCATATACAATACCTTGGGTTGTCAACTTTTCAAATATATGCACATTCATGGAAAACAAATAAATTGGGGTATGTTAAAAGACCCCCCAAAAAGACGATAGGCAAAGAAAATATGTTAAATGTGAAAAAAAATCACAAACGCATGTCAGACATTTGGCATTGCACCCCCCAAACAAGCCACCAAACATATGCATAGGTGGTATCACTGAACTCAGGAGATGTTGGTGACCACATATTGGTGTCTTCTTTGGTAGTAACACATAACAGGAGCTGTGAATCCATGTCTAAAGTACAATGTATGTGAACAATAACACAAAAATATGAATGCCCAATAGTTTGACAAAGACTAGTGGTTAAATTAGTGCATGGAAAGTGTTAAAATACCTGCATTTGAAATACCCTAGGAAGTCTACTTTTCAAAAATATATGGTTTGATTGAGGTAAATTACATTGGCCGGCTTCAGAAATGTCTTAAATAGGACATGGGTGCATGGGATGTGAAAATTCAAAGTGGAAAAAATGGAATGGGCTTCCTAAAAATAAGGTCTTTTAGCCCCCAGAGAACCCAACACACCTATACATGGGTGGTATCACTGTACTCAGGAGAGGTTGTTGAACACATATTGAGGCAGTAACACATAACAGGAACTGAAAATCCATGCCTAAAGTACAATGTGTGTGAAAAATAACACAAAAAAATGACTACCCAAAAGTTTGACAAAGACTGGTGGTTGAATTAGTGCATGGAAAGTGTTAAAATATCAGCATTTGAAAAACCCTAGGGTGTCTACTTTTCAAAAATATATGGTTTGATGGGGGTAAATTCCATTGGCCAGCTTCAGAAATGTCCCAAATAGGACATGGGTGCATGATGACCGATGTGAAAATTCCAAGTTGAAAAACTGGAATGCGCTACCTAAAAATAAGGCCATTTAGCCCCCAGAGAACCAGACACCCCTATACATAGGTGGTATCACTGTACTCAGGAGATGTTGTTGAACACATATTGAGGTGGTTTTTGGCAGTAACACATAACAGGAACTGAAAATCCATGCCTAAAGTACAATGTGTGAAAAATAACACAAAAAATGACTACCCAAAAGTTTGACAAAGACTGGTGGTTGAATTAGTGCATGGAAAGTGTTAAAATATCAGCATTTGAAAAACCCTAGGGTGTCTACTTTTCAAAAATATATGGTTTGATGGGGGTAAATTCCATTGGCCAGCTTCAGAAATGTCCCAAATAGGACATGGGTGCATGATGACCAATGTGAAAATTCCAAGTTGAAAAACTGGAATGCGCTACCTAAAAATAAGGCCATTTCGCCCCCAGAGAACCCGACACACCTATACATAGGTGGTATCACTGTACTTGGGAGATGTTGTTGAACACATATTGAGGTGGTTTTTGGCAGTAACACATAACAGGAACTGAAAATCCATGCCTAAAGTACAATGTGTGTGAAAAATAACACAAAAAAATGACTACCCAAAAGTTTGACAAAGACTGGTGGTTGAATTAGTGCATGGAAAGTGTTAAAATATCAGCATTTGAAAAACCCTAGGGTGTCTACTTTTCAAAAATATATGGTTTGATGGGGGTAAATTCCATTGGCCAGCTTCAGAAATGTCCCAAATAGGACATGGGTGCATGATGACCGATGTGAAAATTCCAAGTTGAAAAACTGGAATGCGCTACCTAAAAATAAGGCCATTTAGCCCCCAGAGAACCCGACACACCTATACATAGGTGGTATCACTGTACTCAAGAGATGTTGTTGAACACATATTGAGGTGGTTTTTGGCAGTAACACATAACAGGAACTGAAAATCCATGCCTAAAGTACAATGTGTGTGAAAAATAACACAAAAAAATGACTACACAAAAGTTTGACAAAGACTAGTGGTTGAATTAGTGCATGGAAAGTGTTAAAATACCAGCATTTGAAATACCCTAGGGTGTCTACTTTTCAAAAATATATGGTTTGATGGGGGTAAATTCCATTGGCCAGCTTCAGAAATGTCCCAAATAGGACATGGGTGCATGATGACCGATGTGAAAATTCCAAGTTGAAAAACTGGAATGCGCTACCTAAAAATAAGGCCATTTCGCCCCCAGAGAACCCGACACACCTATACATAGGTGGTATCACTGTACTTGGGAGATGTTGTTGAACACATATTGAGGTGGTTTTTGGCAGTAACACATAACAGGAACTGAAAATACATGCCTAAAGTACAATGTGTGTGAAAAATAACACAAAAAAATGACTACCCAAAAGTTTGACAAAGACTAGTGGTTGAATTAGTGCATGGAAAGTGTTAAAATACCAGCATTTGAAATACCCTAGGGTGTCTACTTTTCAAAAATATATGGTTTGATGGGGGTAAACTCCATTGGCCAGCTTCAGAAATGTCCCAAATAGGACATGGGTGCATGATGACCAATGTGAAAATTCCAAGTTGAAAAACTAGAATGTGCTACCTAAAAATAAGGCCATTTAGCCCCCAGAGAACCCGACACACCTATACATAGGTGGTATCACTGTACTCATGAGATATTGTTGAACACATATTGAGGTGGTTTTTGGCAGTAACGCATAACAGCAACTGAAAATACATGCCTAAAGTACAATGTGTCTGAAAAATAACACAAAAAAATGACTACCCAAAAGTTTGACAAAGACTAGTGGTTGAATTAGTGCATGGAAAGTGTTAAAATACCAGCATTTGAAATACCCTAGGGTGTCTACTTTTCAAAAATATATGGTTTGATGGGGGTAAATTCCATTGGCCAGCTTCAGAAATGTCCCAAATAGGACATGGGTGCATGATGACCGATGTGAAAATTCCAAGTTGAAAAACTGGAATGCGCTACCTAAAAATAAGGCCATTTAGCCCCCAGAGAACCCGACATACCTATACATAGGTGGTATCACTGTACTCAGGAGATATTGTTGAACACATATTGAGGTGGTTTTTGGCAGTAACACATAACAGGAACTGAAAATACATGCCTAAAGTACAATGTGTGTGAAAAATAACACAAAAAAATGACTACACAAAAGTTTGACAAAGACTAGTGGTTGAATTAGTGCATGGAAAGTGTTAAAATACCAGCATTTGAAATACCCTAGGGTGTCTACTTTTCAAAAATATATGGTTTGATGGGGGTAAATTCCATTGGTCAGCTTCAGAAATGTCCCAAATAGGACATGGGTGCATGATGACCGATGTGAAAATTCCAAGTTGAAAAACTGGAATGCGCTCTCTAAAAATAAGGGCTTTTAGCCCACAGAGAACCCGACACACCTATACATGGGTGGTATCACTGTACCCAGGAGATGCTACTGAAGACATATTAGGGTGTTATTCGGCAGTAACCCTTACCATTTTATCAGTAAATGTATTCTTAAATTGCTATTTGTCAAAAAATCAAATTATTTTTTTCCCCCCCAAACTTTGGCATAGATTGGTGGTAAAATGGTTGCATGAAAAAAGTCAAAATACCCCAAGTTTAATACCTTAGGTTGTCTTCTTTTAAAAAATATATACATTTGAAGGGTTATTCAGGGATTCCTGACAGATATTGGTGTTACAATGTAGCTATCGCCAATTTTGAAAAAACATGGTTTTGAAATAGCAAAGTGCTACTTGTACTTATTGCCCTATAACTTGCAAAAAAAGCAAAGAACATGTAAACATTGGGTATTTCTAAACTCAAGACAAAATTTAGAAACTGTTTAGCATTGGTATTTTATGGTGGTTGTAGATGTGTTAGAGATTTTGGGGCTCAAAGTTAGAAAAAGTGTGTTTTTTTCATTTTTTCCTAATATTTTATAATTTTTTTATAGTAAATTATAAGATATGATGAAAATAATGGTATCTTTAGAAAGTCCATTTAATGGCGAGAAAAACGGTATATAATATGAGTGGGTACAGTAAATGAGTAAGAGGAAAATAACAGTTAAACACAAACATCGCAGAAATGCAAAAATAGCCTTGGTCCCAGATGGTCAACAAATTGAAAAGTGGCCTGGTCACTAAGGGGTTAAAGTGATGGTAAACTATTGCAAACTTCAACATGCGATAGTATAGATAACAAAAAAAAATGCACTTTCATTCAACAAAACGCCGAAAACTGTCAGTATTTGTAAATATTTACTTTTTAGATGCTTCCATTTCAGCTCCGTTCCTCCACCTGTACAATCGCTGCCATAGATTTTAAAAATCACGTGCTTTCAACTTGCAATCAGAATCCTGGCCAGTCGGCGACTGTAAAACACACTAGCATGCCCCTCGTTAGCTATGCGCATGCGCTACATGTTAGATCTCAGACTGATCGTCTGAAAACATGTATTAAGCAATTAACGCATGTGCAAAGTGAATAGTTGAAGAACAATATTCCTTATATAATGACGTAGAGAGCGGGTTGTTCCGCTCTCTATTACAACTCATACACAGATCAGGAAGTAATCCTGGGGGCGGAGCAAGGAGCGATAACGCTCAGTAAGTAAAATATTATTTAAAAAAAAAAAACAATTGAATTTTAAATAAAAAAAAACTAGCGATTTTGGTGATAGAGACTTAAGTAATACGATTTTACCTTCAAATTGCCCTCAATTTGCCATCACTTTAAAGTTTGAGCATGGTACATATGTTTCAAATGCTTATTGTCTTCAAGCAGTTACTTAATATAAGTTATTAGTATCACCCCTGCACATTGGCTTTGTCCTGATGTTAGTATATAAATTAGGTCTCTTCAGTGATTTAAACATAGATATATACTATTAACCATTCTGTGTACAGAGTTGTGAATTGATACTCTCAGTTTGTAATTTTTGAGTTTTTATTAAGTTCTTTATGCACCATAATACTGTTGTTTATATATGAGTTCAGCTATAAACAAGGTTAAGGTATATACCTCTTACAATACTGTTCGTGTTGACATTTGCTTATTTGACATTTAACAGCTTGAAGAAGATTATATATTTGTGCTTTAATAAAGCTGTGATAAAACAACCCCTTTAATTATCTTGTAACTAAGTATATTGGCAAGTTACAAGTGGTATCTTATGCCTCTCAGAACATTTATAGAATTCAAGTCTGATAAAACATTTACGGTATCATAAGACATCTAGTGGCATTATTAGCAAGGTTTACTTATATAATCTATCTTAGATCAGAATAAGACCGTTTATGTACAGCTCAGATATAGCAATCAAACCTTACACTGTAATATGCCATCTATTAGCGTTTTAATAAGGTTTATCTTTGTATTTTAATTATGCTCAGAGTTAGACAAACCCACTAACCGAAAAGTATTCCTTGCAACATACACTGTTATATTAAAGTATCTAAATAATTAAGTAGTAATGACTACAGTAATTTGAGGAAAGCACAAGGCTGGCTAAAAACACCGGAGCTCCTAGGACTCCTCATCTACCAGACATGTTTCGCCGTGAACCGGCTTTTGACATTTTTGACATTGGAACTGGCTCAATAGATTGTGATGAACCCCAGATACATGTTTTACAGATTAGAATAATTTAAAGGGACACTGAACCCAATTTTTTTTCTTTTGTGATTCAGATAGAGCATGCAATTTTAAGACACTTTTTTTTATTATTTTTTTTTAAACATAATTTTTATTAATTTGCAATAATGAGTATAACAGAGGACTTCACATTTTTCTGAGTTCACAGTGTTACAATCTCACATCAATACAAGTTTTTCATTGTCAAATACCTCTTACTAACAATGAAATCTCTTTTGTTAGACAACAATACTTCAAAAAAGGCTTATGAAAGAGACAATCCTAAGCAACCATCAAATAAAATGAGAAACAGACACAATTAAATTCAATCAAAAGGAAATTAATCTAAAATAACTCAAACTTTGCTCTCTCTCTCTCTTAGGGTAATACAGTTTACAAATATATGCAAGGTTACCATAAAATCTTCAAATTAAGTATATGGGACCACTTTGTTTCAGAAATGCAAATCATATAGTCGAAACAAATTTGGAAGACACAGCTTCTTATACTTATACCGAGTCTAGCAGTATACAACTACAGTTCCTGCTCATAATACATCCATTATAGCTGCCGACTCGGCTTTCGGAGGGGGATAAAGGAGGGAAGAAGGGAAAAAAAAAAAGGAGGGAACCAAATTATATCTGCCTCGTGGTCAATCAGTCCCCAGCCCCCGACAGAGAGCATTAAAGCCAGTGTGCAGGAAGAACCTCCCCAGCGACCAGCATCATGAAATTAATATTATTCTTCAGAGGTGTAACAAATTGAATCTGTTCCCTCTGGGGCCATGCTAAAATGCCACTTATCAAAGAAGAGCCTAATAACCTTTTCCGATCTCCCGCTTAGGTACTGTCTTTCAATAATTATTTGTAACTTAATAATGTTAACAAACTCACCTATTGTCGGGGCCCCAGAGGCTCCCCATTTCTAAAATATCATATGCCAGGCTGCCAAGATCACCATGTTAATTAGTTGTCCCTCACCTTTGTGTCGCCCATGTTCTTTTAAGAGAAAAATATATCTTAATTGGAGGACACACTCCTCTCGTGTAAATCTGTTAACCCAAAATTGTATTTTACTCCAAAATTGACAGATTTTTGGGCAATCCCAGATACAATGTTGCAGATCAGCTCCCTCTTTATGGCATTTACAGCAATTCCCCTTATCGCCATTCTGCTTCCATTTGCTCATCCTCATTGGGGTTAGATAAAAATTATTTAGGAGCTTAATCTGTGATTCTTTCCAATTTACTACTCTCGTGGCTGCATCTGCCAATTTAATGCTCCTTTCAATATCATCTTGCAATGGGTTAATATATTTAATAAGAAACATTTTACTTCCCTTAATATATTCTTTCCCTGATATATTTAGTAGGCATTTATACCAGTATGATATGGATCTTTTGCCGACCGCATATAATTTCACTCCAAAATCAATTCCTGGATCCCACACAATCCTATGCATTTGCAGTGGTTTAAAAAGATAACTTCGTGCTTGTAAATAAGCAAAAAATGTTTTTGTCGGTAACTGATATTGTTCAGCCAAAGTTTCAAAGGTTTGTAACACTTGCTCTTCGCCCTGGACTAACTGGGCAAAGTAACGTAACCCTTTCTGCGACCAGATTTTAAAAGCCGAATTATTGTTTATCCCTAGTGTAAAATGGGGGGTACCAATAAACGGCAGGTATTTGGATATTTGGAAATCTTGACCTACCAATCCACAGAATTTCTGCCATGCACAAACCACATTGGCAAAGGTTAAGAGCATGCTAACCTTACTAGGCAAACTCCTAAATGGGTGATGTAAAATTGCTTTAAGGTCAAAAGGTTTTAACAGAATAGATTCCAAGTCGTAATAAGTCACATAGTTAGCTTCTGTTAACCAGTCTATTCCAAATTTCATAAGGGCAACTATATTGTATCTTACGATGTCCGGCAAAGCCAGGCCCATATATCTTTTGCTTTGTATCAGTTTCCCGGTAGCTATACAAATTTTTTTCTTCTTACCCCATATATAATGCGCACATGCTCTATTATACCATGCAACATCTCTTTTATTAATCAAAAATGGTAGATTTTGCATTAAAAACAGTAGCCGGGGAAAAGCAATCGTTTTAATCAGGACTATTTTCACGGAAAGCGATAGGTATTGTATATTCCACTTGCCTAATCTTCCCTCTAGTTTGTCAAAGAATTCCGAGTAATTAAGACTATACCATTCTTTGGGTTTTTTACTTATTTTAATGCCTAGATAATTTAACGATTTCACTACTGTGAAACCGTGTTGAAACAGACTCGCTCTTGTTTGATTGATCCAAAGGAGCTCTGACTTTTCCTTGTTGATTTTATATCCAGAGAAAGTAGTAAAGTTGTTAATAATTGCCAAACATTTGGGTATACTTTCTTTGGTGTGCAGTAGAAATAACATAATGTCATCGGCATATAAAGAGATTACGACATTGTGTCCCCCAACTTCTATTCCCTTTAATTCTTGCCTAAGTTGAACGGCCAAAGGTTCTAATGCTAGATTGAAAAGTAAGGGCGACAGGGGCAACCCTGTCTGGTCCCTCTCTGTAAAGTTATAAACTGAGATAGTTCACCATTAACCAACAATTGGGACCGTGGATTAGTATAGATCCTTTTGATTAGCTGAACCAAATTCCCTTCAAAGCCGAATTTCTTAAGAGTCATGAATAGATGATCCCAGATAATGGAATCAAATGCTTTTTCTGCGTCGATCGTAAGCATAGCCAGGTCTGTTTGTGATTTTTTTATTTGACATCTGCGATATATTAAAATAATGATCCAGAATCACTAGTACCCTCTGCATATTCCTAACCGGGTTTCTCCCCGGGATAAATCCAGATTGATCATTGTGGATCAATTTACCGACCCCTTTCTTTAACCTATCTGCGATAATAGCTGTTAATATTTTTTTTTAAATCAAAGTTTTTTATTAAGGTATTGAGCATTACAACAGACATGGCATGAAAACATAAATATTACCTCCAAGACATGAATATAAGTATTTGTTGAAATTAAAAAAAGAAAAATACATAAGTACCCACAAGGTCAGTATGCCACATTATAAAATTACATCCTTGAACATCATAGCATAGATAAATAAGTTCAAACTGAGGGATCATGTCTTACATGGAGGTCTATAATATCTAATCTTAGGGCTAACATAACATACCATAACTCTAATATATCACAGTCTTCCCAATTACCGGTTATGTAATGATACCTTACATTTTTTATTTTATACAGATTACTATAATACCTCTTTATTATGAACTAACGCCTAGTAGAATGATATTTTACCTTGAACTGTGTATCAAAATAACAGACTACCTTAACTGAGAGGTACAATGTAATAAACAGATAAAATTATAGTATAAACCAAATATTTGGTATGACAACTTATTTTAAATCGGTGGTGGATGAATACCGCCAAGATATTCACCAAAAATGGGTGAATCCTATGGAAATAAAATAGAGAAATTGGACTAGGGAGTGAGTGCTTATGTGAGACATTTGAGGAGATTCAGAAAGATGGCCCCCCTCAGTGGCTCCCCCACTTTGGAAAGCAGCCACTGTTTTGCACAATTAATTTAATTTCAAGGCCTGGCTCATAGGATTGGAGGGAGCAAAAGATGAGATCAAGTAATATACCGCATGGCAAACCTTATTCCATCTAAAAAATGGCTGGTATCAAAGTGAATGCAGACACAATTAGATAGGGGGTAATCGCTCCTCATTAACTAAAGGGTAGTTATCAAGCTAATATGGGCTATAATGGCTCTTAACTGTATCCCTTAAACAGGGGGACTGCGTGCATAGACATCCCCAAGGACAACTCTAGTATGTGTAAAGTTTACAAGCCCCAACTGAACAAATATATACACTAAATATTTAGAGTAGGAAGGGTGAATTAAAATAATGGGTAGAATCCTCAACTGGACATCAGACTAGAAAGTTGTTATTTACAAGTAGAGAATTGTAAAATCAAGCAGCCTGTATGAACAGAAATATATAAAACAATATCTTAAACAATGCAGTCTCCTGTAGTAATTTCTGCGTTAAAATATCAGCATTTGAACAAGGTGTAGAAAACCAGTAACCCAGTCTCATAATTAAATAGTCATCATTAACTTGGGGATCCGCCAAAAATGATGAGACTATCTATGCCAAGACAAAATTACCCGATTCCCCTTCTGATGTTGCTGATCATGTCACCGTTATAGAATGGGCCCCGGATGAAGAATGTGGTAAGCAGGTGCAAATATATGGACTTCTCAAAATGTATCTGGAGTACCGGGGACAAGAGCTGCAGGCTAGTATAGAAGATCAGGTTTACATTAGTCCCAGCCAGAGTGTAGCTCTCATGAATATGCAGGTCTCCGGTCGGCACCAGGACATTGGGATACTCCTCACAGCACATCGGGTGGTCGGCCGCACCCACCCGCACTTGCACCTGCTTCCCCTTAAGCACTCTCTCAATCCCGAGAGTGATACATGTAGAGGCGTCTTCTGAGTCCCCGCTGTTTCGGTGCAGTAGGTTAGTTTCCTGAGATCTCACGTTCGGAGCCTTCTGATATACTGGGGTGGTAGAGGTGATCACATCTGTACTCAAATGAAGTTGTGAATGGCCATGCTGCAGCTCCTGCTCCACTGCAGTCGCCATTTGCAACTTAGCGCACAGCAGCTTTTGAGGGCGGGCTTTCACAATATGTATTAAATGGGTGAACTTAGTGTCTACCTTCTTAGCAAGGGCAGCCAGGAGGATTTGTAGCTTATGATTCAATGTCTCATCCATATTGACCAGTGGCTTCACTCCCTAGTGTTAGCAATGAAATTAATCTGCTTTACCCGGCAGATCGGGGGGGGGATATTCAGATAAGAAAGGCCGCTGTTGTGCCCATCCAGATGCCCTGGATAATGATTCTGTATAAGGAATCTCCTTGTAAGAGATATCAATCTGATCAGCTGTGCTTCATATGTCCGATTCTGCTGAGGGGAATTCTGAACTTCTGGTTGAAGAATAAATAAACAACCTACTTTCTTTATGTAGCTTGGAGCCTTTACATTTTGCGTCTGGATATGGCGGCTGCTAAGACACGCCCCCCCAGCTGTTAATATTTTATAATCTTGATTTAGAAGTGAAATTGGTCAGTATGACCCCAGTTCATCTGCTGCTTTCCCTTTCTTATGTATTAATGTCACTGTTGAATCAGTAAAATAGAGTGAATTTAGGTTCCCGTGCACAAGATAGCTGTTATACAGTTCCACTAATGTACCCGAAATATCATTCTTAATAATTTTATAGAATTCTGCTGGGAGTCCATCAGGCCCCGGAGCTTTATTCGTTTTAATTCTATCAATCATATTTTTAACTTCCTCCTCTGTTATCAGGGAATTCATCTGCTCTAATTCTCGTCTTATCGGTGTCCTCTCTAGAATATAATTTCTGATAGTATCTGTAGAAGGCCTCTCTGATCTCTATCACTTGGGTATGCTTTTTACTCCCTTCTTTGATAAGTGGTATTAAGTTATATTTTTTTCTGTAATTTATTATCTTTGCCAGATGCTTAGTGGCAATTCCCTGGTATCCTTGACAGAATGCTCTTATACGAATATCATCTTTAGCCCATTTTTCTCTAAGGAATATCTCGCGCTCTGATTTGGTAATTTTATAGCTATTCCAGGTGAATCTATTTGGGGTAGACACATACCTCCTGTATGAATTTTTGAGTTGGTTCGCTAATTGGATCTCCCTCTCTGTTAACTTCCGCTTTCTTTTTACCATATAGTTTTTAACCTCACCACGCAAAACAGCTTTCCCTGCTTTCCAGAGTACTTCTGGGCTACTCACATCCGAACTGTTTTGACTATAATAGACCTTCCATCTTTCTGATAAAAAATTTCAGAACTTTTCGTCTAGAAACATATATTTAGGGAAGCTAAATGTGTTCCTACTTCTGCCTTTAATCGCCGTATCCTCAATCTTCAAACTTATTATCGCATGATCCGAGATAACTATCTCATCAATATGAGTCTCTATTTCCATGGTCAATAATCCCTCATCTATCAGAAACATGTCTAACCATGAAAATTTTTTAAATGATTTAGATTCACACGAAAATGCGCGCTCATCTGGGTGCTGTAAGCGCCAGATGTCTCTTAATTTTAATGTCTTTGCAAATTCCCGTAGAAGCCTTGCCTCTCTATTATGTTTCCTCATGGCTCCAGATTGTAATCTATCGATTTCTGGGCACATTGTCGCATTAAAGTCACCAGCCATCACTATATTTTGTCCTAAATAATTAACCGATTGTTTTTTTATCTTTTCCCAAAATTCAGTATCGATTTCATTTGGACCGTATATATTACAAAACGTCCACAATCTGTTGTTAATTTCAGCTTGTATAAACATAAATCTCCCTCTCGGATCTAATGTTTGATTTTTTTATCGCATATGACAAATTCCTGTTAAACATTATGGCCACTCCGCGTTTCCTACTATTGCAAGGAGTTGCTATAATTTCGGAAATCCAATTAGTTTGCAACTTTTGTATTTCTGCTGCTTTCAAATGCAACTCTTGCAAAAAATAACATCTGGCTTTTGACGCTTTAACAATCTAAGCACATTTTTCCTTTTAATAGGGGAGGTGATACCTTCCACATTCCATGACACACACTTCAACATTTAATTTAAATATTTATATTAAAAAAAACATTATCATATACAATTGACTTCCTACCTCTCTGTCGGGGAGTAAGGTCTGCTCTATCCATTGACATGCCCACCGCACCTGGTGTTCCCCGGTGGTCGCCCTTCCCTGTACTGACCAGGTCCAGCCCTGCTCCACTTCCAAGATCATACGGGATCGGGTGTTCAAGGCCGCTTGGCGGTAGACCTGTAACACGCAATATGAGAACATCAAGACAAAAAAAAAGGAACCCCCCCCTTTCTATAGGTAAAATAAATACCAAACCTAACATACATCACCATAATTCTATGTTAAAAAAACATAATTTATGCTTACCTGATAAATTCCTTTCTTCTGTTGTGTGATCAGTCCACGGGTCATCATTACTTCTGGGATATAACTCCTCCCCAACAGGAAATGCAAGAGGATTCACCCAGCAGAGCTGCATATAGCTCCTCCCCTCTACGTCAGTCCCAGTCATTCGACCAAGAAACAACGAGAAAGGAGTAACCAAGGGTGAAGTGGTGACTGGAGTATAATTTAAAAGATATTTACCTGCCTTAAAACAGGGCGGGCCGTGGACTGATCACACAACAGAAGAAAGGAATTTATCAGGTAAGCATAAATTATGTTTTCTTCTGTTATGTGTGATCAGTCCACGGGTCATCATTACTTCTGGGATACCAATACCAAAGCAAAAGTACACGGATGACGGGAGGGATAGGCAGGCTCATTATACAGAAGGAACCACTGCCTGAAGAACCTTTCTCCCAAAAATAGCCTCCGAAGAAGCAAAAGTGTCAAATTTGTAAAATTTGGAAAAAGTATGAAGCGAAGACCAAGTTGCAGCCTTGCAAATCTGTTCAACAGAGGCCTCATTCTTAAAGGCCCAAGTGGAAGCCACAGCTCTAGTGGAGTGAGCTGTAATTCTTTCAGGAGGCTGCTGTCCAGCAGTCTCATAGGCTAAACGTATTATGCTACGAAGCCAAAAAGAGAGAGAGGTAGCAGAAGCTTTTTGACCTCTCCTCTGTCCAGAGTAAACGACAAACAAGGAAGAAGTTTGGCGAAAATCTTTAGTTGCCTGCAAGTAGAACTTGAGGGCACGAACTACGTCCAGATTGTGTAAAAGACGTTCCTTCTTTGAAGAAGGATTTGGACACAAGGATGGGACAACAATCTCTTGATTGATGTTCCTGTTAGTGACTACCTTAGGTAAGAACCCAGGTTTAGTACGCAGAACTACCTTGTCTGAGTGAAAAATCAGATAAGGGGAATCACAATGTAAGGCTGATAACTCAGAGACTCTTCGAGCCGAGGAAATAGCCATTAAAAACAGAACTTTCCAAGATAACATTTTTATATCAATGGAATGAAGGGGTTCAAACGGAACACCCTGTAAAACGTTAAGAACTAAGTTTAAACTCCATGGTGGAGCAACAGCTTTAAACACAGGCTTGATCCTAGCTAAAGCCTGACAAAAGGACCGGACGTCTGGATTTTCTGACAGACGTCTGTGTAACAAGATGGACAGAGCTGAAATCTGTCCCTTTAATGAACTAGCTGATAAACCCTTTTCTAAACCTTCTTGTAGAAAAGACAATATCCTAGCGATCCTAACCTTACTCCAGGAGTAACCTTTGGATTCGCACCAGTATAGGTATTTCCGCCATATTTTATGGTAAATCCTTCTGGTAACAGGCTTCCTAGCCTGAATCAGGGTATCAATAACCGACTCAGAAAAACCACGTTTTGATAAAATCAAGCGTTCAATTTCCAAGCAGTCAGCTTCAGAGAAGTTAGATTTTGATGTTTGAATGGACCCTGTATCAGAAGGTCCTGTCTTAGAGGTAGAGACCAAGGCGGACAGGATGACATGTCCACTAGATCTGCATACCAAGTCCTGCGTGGCCAAGCAGGTGCTATTAGAATTACTGATGCTCTCTCCTGTTTGATTTTGGCAATCAATCGAGGAAGCAGCGGGAAGGGTGGAAACACATAAGCCATCCTGAAGTTCCAAGGTGCTGTCAAAGCATCTATCAGAACTGCTCCCGGATCCCTGGATCTGGACCCGTAGCGAGGAAGTTTGGCGTTCTGGCGAGACGCCATGAGATCTATCTCTGGTTTGCCCCAACGTCGAAGTATTTGGGCAAAGACCTCCGGATGAAGTTCCCACTCCCCCGGATGAAGAGTCTGGCGACTCAAGAAATCCGCCTCCCAGTTCTCCACTCCCGGGATGTGGATTGCTGACAGGTGGCAAGAGTGAGACTCTGCCCAGCGAATTATCTTTGATACTTCCATCATTGCTAGGGAGCTTCTTGTCCCTCCCTGATGGTTGATGTAAGCTACAGTCGTGATGTTGTCCGACTGAAACCTGATGAACCCCCGAGTTATTAACTGGGGCCAAGCCAGAAGGGCATTGAGAACTGCTCTCAATTCCAGAATGTTTATTGGAAGGAGGCTCTCCTCCTGATTCCATAGTCCCTGAGCCTTCAGAGAATTCCAGACAGCGCCCCAACCTAGTAGGCTGGCGTCTGTTGTTACAATTGTCCAGTCTGGCCTGCTGAATGGCATCCCCCTGGACAGGTGTGGCCGATGAAGCCACCATAGAAGAGAATTTCTGGTCTCTTGATTCAGATTCAGAGTAGGGGACAAATCTGAGTAATCCCCATTCCACTGACTTAGCATGCATAATTGCAGCGGTCTGAGGTGTAGGCGTGCAAAAGGTACTATGTCCATTGCCGCTACCATTAAGCCGATCACCTCCATGCATTGAGCTACTGACGGGTGTTGAATGGAATGAAGGACGCGGCATGCATTTTGAAGTTTTGTTAACCTGTCTTCTGTCAGGTAAATCTTCATTTCTACAGAATCTATAAGAGTCCCCAAGAATGGAACTCTTGTGAGAGGAAAGAGAGAACTCTTCTTTTCGTTCACTTTCCATCCATGCGACCTTAGAAATGCCAGAACTAACTCTGTATGAGACTTGGCAGTTTGAAAGCTTGAAGCTTGTATTAGAATGTCGTCTAGGTACGGAGCTACCGAAATCCCTCGCGGTCTTAGTACCGCTAGAAGGGCACCCAGAACCTTTGTGAAGATTCTTGGAGCCGTAGCCAATCCGAATGGAAGAGCTACAAACTGGTAGTGCCTGTCTAAGAAGGCAAACCTTAGATACCGGTGATGATCTTTGTGGATCGGTATGTGAAGGTAAGCATCCTTTAAATCCACTGTGGTCATGTACTGACCCTCTTGGATCATGGGTAAGATTGTCCGAATAGTTTCCATTTTGAACGATGGAACTCTTAGGAATTTGTTTAGAGTCTTTAAATCTAAGATTGGCCTGAAAGTTCCCTCTTTTTTGGGAACCACAAACAGGTTTGAGTAGAACCCTTGTCCTTGTTCCGACCACGGAACCGGATGGATCACTCCCATTGTTAACAGATCTTGTACGCAGCGTAGAAACGCTTCTTTCTTTATCTGGTTTGTTGACAACCTTGACAGATGAAATCTCCCTCTTGGGGGAGATAATTTGAAGTCTAGAAGGTATCCCTGAGATATGATCTCTAGTGCCCAGGGATCCTGAACATCTCTTGCCCAGGCCTGGGCGAAGAGAGAGAGTCTGCCCCCTACTAGATCCGGTCCCGGATCGGGGGCTCTCGGTTCATGCTGTCTTTGGGGCAGCAGCAGGTTTTCTGGCCTGCTTGCTTTTGTTCCAGGACTGGTTAGGCTTCCAGCCTTGCCTGTAACGAGCAACAGCTCCTTCCTGTTTTGGTGCAGTGGAGGTTGATGCTGCTCCTGTTTTGAAATTCCGAAAGGGACGAAAATTAGACTGTCTAGCCTTAGCTTTGGCCTTGTCTTGAGGTAGGGCGTGGCCCTTACCTCCCGTAATGTCAGCGATAATTTCTTTCAAACCGGGCCCGATAAGGACTGCCCCTTGAAAGGTATATTAAGTAATTTGGACTTAGAAGTAACATCAGCTGACCAGGATTTTAGCCACAGTGCCCTGCGTGCCTGTATGGCGAATCCTGAGTTCTTAGCCGTAAGTTTGGTTAAATGTACTACGGCCTCCGAAATGAAAGAATTAGCTAGTTTAAGGACTCTAAGCCTGTCCGTAATGTCGTCTAGCGTAGAGGAACTAAGGTTCTCTTCAAGCGACTCAATCCAAAAAGCTGCCGCAGCCGTAATCGGCGCGATACATGCAAGGGGTTGTAATATAAAACCTTGTTGAACAAACATTTTCTTAAGGTAACCCTCTAATTTTTTATCCATTGGATCTGAGAAAGCACAGCTATCCTCCACCGGGATAGTGGTACGCTTAGCTAAAGTAGAAACTGCTCCCTCCACCTTGGGGACCGTTTGCCATAAGTCCCGAGTGGTGGCGTCTATTGGAAACATCTTTCTAAATATTGGAGGGGGTGAGAACGGCACACCGGGTCTATCCCACTCCTTAGTAACAATTTCAGCTAGTCTCTTAGGTATAGGAAAAACGTCAGTACTCGCCGGTACCGCAAAGTATTTATCCAACCTACACAGTTTCTCTGGTATTGCAATAGTGTTACAATCGTTGAGAGCTGCTAAGACCTCCCCTAGTAGTACACGGAGGTTCTCCAATTTAAATTTAAAATTTGAAATATCTGAGTCCAATCTGTTTGGATCAGAACCGTCACCCACAGAATGAAGCTCTCCGTCCTCATGCTCTGCGAGCTGTGACGCAGTATCAGACATGGCCCTAGCATTGTCAGCGCACTCTGTTCTCACCCCAGAGTGATCACGCTTGCCTCTTAGTTCAGGTAATTTAGACAAAACTTCAGTCATAACAGTAGCCATATCTTGTAATGTTATCTGTAATGGCCGCCCAGATGTACTAGGCGCCAAAATATCACGCACCTCCCGGGCGGGAGATGCAGGTACTGTCGCGTGAGGCGAGTTAGTCGGCATAACTCTCCCCTCGCTGTTTGGTGAAATTTGTTCACATTGTACAGATTGACTTTTATTTAAAGTAGCATCAATACAGTTAGTACATAAATTTCTATTGGGCTCCACCTTGGCATTGGAACAAATGACACAGATATCTTCCTCTGAGTCAGACATGTTTAACACACTAGCAAAAAACTTACAACCTGGTTATAATCTTTTTTAGCAAAAAACGTACTGTGCCTCAAAGAGGTACTAACGATTAAATGACAGTTGAAATAATGAACTGAAAAACAGTTATTGCATCAAATTTTAAAACAACACAACTTTTAGCAAAGGTTTGTTCCCATTAGTAAAAAAAAACAACACTAATTAAATTTGTACATAAGAAAACAAAACAACGTTTTTTATACACAGTCACTATAAGAATTCTCACAGCTCTGCTGAGAGAATTTACCTCCCTTCAAAGAAGTTTGAAGACCCCTGAGATCTGTCAGAGATGAACCGGATCATGCAGGAAATATAAAAGTAGCTGACTGGAATTTTTTGATGCGTAGCAAAGAGCGCCAAAAACGGCCCCTCCCTCTCCCACACAGCAGTGAAGAGAAACGAAACTGTCACAATTAAAGCAAAAAACTGCCAAGTGGAAAATAATGCCCAAACATTTATTCACACAGTACCTCAGCAATGTAAACGATTCTACATTCCAGCAAAAACGTTTAACATGAGAATAGTTATTAAAAAGGATTAGTGACCTTTAACACAGTAGTTCCGGTGAAATACCATCCCCAGAATACTGAAGTGTATACATACATGTCATTTTAACGGTATGGCAGGCTTTTCTCATCAATTCCATTCAGAAAATAAAAACTGCCACATACCTCAATGCAGATTCATCTGCCCGCTGTCCCCTGATCTGAAGCCTTTACCTCCCTCAGATGGTCGAGAACAGCAATATGATCTTAACGACTCCGGTTAAAATCATAGTAAAAAATCTCTGTCAGATTCTTCCTCAAACTCTGCCAGAGAAGTAATAACACGCTCCGGTGCTATTTTAAAATAACAAACTTTTGATTGAAGTCATAAAAACTAAGTATAATCACCATAGTCCTCTCACACATCCTATCTAGTCGTTGGGTGCAAGAGAATGACTGGGACTGACGTAGAGGGGAGGAGCTATATGCAGCTCTGCTGGGTGAATCCTCTTGCATTTCCTGTTGGGGAGGAGTTATATCCCAGAAGTAATGATGACCCGTGGACTGATCACACATAACAGAAGAAAATAAACCTGAATATCATATCAAAGCTCTACACCCTTTTCTAAACAATATTTTTTTGCTTCTTTTGCTGTATTTAATACGGCTACATTCCCTTCTGAAAAAATTACAATTTTGGCAGGATACCTCATGTTTGCCTGAATCCCTGCCTTGATTAAACTAGAACAGTAGGGTGCCATTTCCTTTCTCTTTGAGGAGGTCTCCATAGAAAAATCCTGGAACAGAAATACAGGTTTCGTACCTATCTTGAACCCTTGCATTTTCCTATATTGTTTTATAATCTGTACCTTGTGTTGAAAGTTTAAATACTTAATTATCCCATCCTAGGGCGCGGATTACCTTCTTGGGATTCCCTCACTGCTCCTGTTCTATGCGCTCTCTCTACATGTATTTTTTCTGTTGGCTGCATCCCTAACAATTGTGGTAGAGTGACTGAGGCGAATAATACTAGATCTTGATACTCGCTCCACTCAGGGAATCCAATTATGCGAATATTGTTCCTACGGGACCTGTCTTCCAGGTCCTCTATTTTAGATTGCATCACTTTTATTTTATTCTCATAGTTAGTCCAATTTAGATCTTACGCATTCTGTTTATCCTCAACTGCTGAAATTCTTTCTTCTACTTCTAATATCCTATTTGAAAAGGATCTGATCTCAGTGGACAGGGTGGCTATCTCCTTCTTAACTGATTCGAATTGGGGTAGAAGCATTTCTGCAAGTTGGTTTAGTGTTAGCTGTTTTTCAGAGCCTGCTAATTGGGGATCCATATTGTCCTCCAAACCTATCTCCTGTGTTGTTTTAAGTTTTTTTATCTCTCTTAGGTGGCATCGCGGGTGACCTGGGTTTGAGGTTAGGGATATACCTTTCCTTGAAGTGTTTAGTTGTGTAGTGTTCTATGTGAAAATTTTATATGTTTATAATAAAGTGTAAAAAAACGTGAGAGTGGGAAAAAAAAAAAAAAAGAAAGAAAGGAGTGAGTGAGGTAAACCACTCTCTACTACACCGGAGTGGATCAAGTGCACCTCTTACTAATAATGCTGCAAAATAGGCTGTCTTACAAATAATGCTGTCCTAATAGGTCCGTATTGATCATTTATTTTGGTTTTTCCTAGATAACTTAATTCTTACTCTCTATTGACAAATAAATGAATAAGGTTCAGCTTATTATAGTGGACAAGAACGTGACAGATATTTTATGGTTACACTTCCTGGTTATAGTGTCTTATTTAGCTTTCTGTATTCGGTTGAGAAGATTAAGTTTGTTTCACTTTGCGCTATATTCACACATTTGTTTCACACTTTGTTTTTATTTTGGTGTTAGAAGTAAACTCCATATTGCAGATATAACGCATAGTTAGTCTTTTAACCTAAGAATTGAACTCTAGTTTCACTACATTTTAACTCTCCTTTAAGCTCCAACGCAACCTTTTAGTGGTTGCCTTGGAGTCCCTTCTCTCAGAGAATACACCAGACTTACAAGATTCAGATGTACAGAACCCTTCCCTACCAAGTTTAATAAATAAATCAAAATTCTACCCCATACAAGACAGAGGCCCTGTGTTGGTAACATTCCAGAGAAGAGTAGAGAAAGAATTAACTGAACTCTACAATATGGTGAATAACAATAATAAGAAGAATCTAACATTCAAAGAGAGAAAAGCGCTTCAAGAGCTTAGTAATAATAGGGACATCACTATTAGAAATGCGGATAAAGGAGGGTCCATTACTGTTATGGATAGGGAATGGTTTGTAGAAGAAGCGTTCAGACAACTAAATGACACTTCCCAGTACATTAAACTCTCTAATAATCCAACAAACAGGTTCTCCAGGGAACTAAGACATCTAATAGATGATGGAAGGGAATTGGGCCTATTCAATCAGGAAACAGCTCAATATCTAATGGTGGAACACCCTATTGTCCCCATTTTTAATCACCTGCCCAAGGTGCACAAGTCCCTTGTTGAAGTAACAGGAAGACCAATAGTGAGTGGAATAGGGTCCATAACAGAAAGACTATCACAATGGTTAGACTCAATTTTACAACCGATTGTGTTCACCCAATACAGTTATCTGAGAGATACAAAGGATCTTTTGAACCAGCTGAAAGATTTTAAATGGAAAGAGCAGTTTGGATGGCTTACAATAGACGTAAAAGCACTGTATACATCTATACAACATGATAGGGGTCTAGAAGCCATTGAGTTTTTCCTCAAGAGGTCAGGTGATTATAATAACATCTGTATAAAATTTATATTGGATACGACCAAGTTTCTTTTGACACATAATTATTTTCTGTTTGAAGGCGCTTACTACCTCCAAAGATGTGGAACAGCTATGGGGGCCAAGTTTGCCCCCTCTTACGCCAACCTTTTTATGGGTTGGTGGGAGCTGTTCCACATCTTTGGAGATAGTGGGTGCCAACATGGTCAAATAAAATTTTACAGAAGATTTATAGACGATTTGATTATAATTTGGGAAGGAGACAAGGACTCAGCAGAAACATTCGTTAATAAACTGAATAACAACAATGTAGGTATTAGTTTTACACACCATTATGAGAGGAAAAGTATTGAGTATCTTGATATCAAGATTACAGGGTCAGAGAAGGAAGGTATACAAAGTACTATTTTCAGAAAACCAATTTCTGGAAATACAGTACTTCATGCGAAAAATTGTCATCCTAAGGGCATCTTTAAGGCAATCACAAAGGGTCAGTTTGTAAGGCTAAGACGAAATTGTACAAAAAAAGACGAGTACAACAAACAAGCCAAGGACTTGGAGGAAAGATTGAAAGGGAGAGGCTATAGTGCATCAATGGTAAATAATGTAAATAAAATGGTAGGAGAGATTGAGAGAGAAAGTTTGCTTCAAGACAACCCCAAAAAATAAAGAAAAAACTATTCTGATAGAGGTATATATTTTGTCACAGACTATAGTGATCAATATCACACAGTCTGTGACATAATAAAAAAGAACCTCTCTATACTGAGTGCTGATGACCGTTTGGCGAATGTTGCAAAGAGAGGGTGTCAATTCTCATATAGAAGAGCCAAGACAATAGGCAATATTGTAGCACCTACAAAACTTCAAGAAAACAGAACAACCACAAGCTCGTGGTTGAGCTGTGTGGGTGTGTTCCCATGCAGTAACCATACGTGTACAGCATGTGAATACTTAACCCCTGGAAGTCATTTTAAGAGTGAAGCCACGGGAAGAGTCTTTAATCAGAGAGAATGTTTAAACTGCAGGGCAACAAATTGCATATATCTACTAACATGTCAAACATGTAATGTGCAATACACAGGGTTAACGACACGGGAGGTGAGGAGTCGCATACGTGAGCATATCACAAATATAAAAACTGGTACAATGACAACACCACTAATTGAACACTTCTCAAGGAAACATGCAAAAAAAACAAATTCATTAAGATGGACAATTATAGAAAAAGTAAGGGTCCCCAAGAGGGGGGGTGATATAAATGATATATTAGCCAAACAAGAAATATTTTGGATGATAAAACTACAGACAAGATTCCCCAAGGGTCTAAACCTTGAGTCAGATGTCATTAACTTTTGGGAATAAATTGTCAAATTGTTAAATAGTGCAAAGGTGACATAAAATAGAGTAGTTTGTATGAAGTAATGACTAACCATGCTACATATTGAGCATTGGAAATTGGAGTATATGTAAATAAAAGAACAGATACAAGAAACAATCATAAAAGTCAAATAGTGAATGACAAATAAACTATAGAGCTAAAATATAGAGGTACTAAAATTCAACTTTGTGATATTAAGACCAACTATGTTACATGTTTGGAAGTGAATGTGTAAATTCATTATATAGTAAATGAAAATGACACAAGGAATAACACCAAAAGTTAATTAGAGAATTAAAATAGAGCGAAAGTAGAGCTTAATATTTGGGCAAGAAACTAACCATGCCACATATTTAGCATTGGAAATTGGCGAAAATATATACAATGAATTGATATAAACGGGTAACATCAAAAGCTAAACAGCAGGTAACAAATAAATAAACTAAAGAGTCAAAATGTAGCGACATGTAATTTTGAATTTAAACTTAATTTCATGATATTAAGACTAACTATGCTACATACTCGTAAATGAAAGTGGAAAATTTATTATACAAGTAAATGATGTAAAATACAATACTAAAAAGCTAAAAGGAGAGTTAAAATGTAGTGAAACTAGAGTTCAATTCTTAGGTTAAAATACTAACTATGCATTATCTCTGCAATATGGAGTTTACTTCTAACACCAAAATAAAAACAAAGTGTGAAACAAATGTGTGAATATAGCGCAAGGTGAAATAAACGTAATCTTCTCAACCGAATACAGAAAGCTAAATAAGACACTATAACCAGGAAGTGTAACCATAAAATATCTGTCACGTTCTTGTCCACTATAATAAGCTGAACCTTATTCATTTATTTGTCAATAGGGAGTAAGAATTAAGTTATCTAGGAAAAACCGAAATAAATTATCAATACGGACAGCCTATTAGGATGACTGTCAATACGCAAATAGTGGGATGCAGATAAAGTGAGTAAATTATGTCAAGTCATGTTATGCTATGTTACCAATGCGAGCAGCAACAACAAGGTGCCATAAAACAGAAAAGAGCATCAGCCAGATAGATTGGGTAATGTAACCAATTGTAAGCAGTAGCATCATGTTTTTAGTAAGCAATGGTGTGTTACTAATTGCCTTTTAAAACACGGAGGTGTGTGAGGGGGTCAAACAGCTTTGACTACGGCTATTGGCCGAAACGCGTCAGATGACCCCTTGACGCTACTTCAGTGGACCAAAATATGTGTGTCTAACATACGGGTGCACGGAGGATCCTTTTAACCAGTATTGCTGCATAAGAAAGTGTTTTTACGCATTGTGAATGAAAAAAGGAATACAGTTTTAAACAGAGTTCCCCGGGTGAGTTATTTCTACTTTGGATTACTTGTTGTACCTTTAATCCGGGTTGAGCTCTGCAACGTGGAGGCGTGAACAAAGTCCCAAAAGTACACAGAAGACAGGACTCGGGCCAGTGCCTCTGAGGAGGAGAGAAGCAGCGGTGAGTAACAACCGAAATTTGATTTATGCACAATTGCTAATAAGATCATTATAGCTACACCGCAACTAAAAAAGCTCTCTCTATGGACCGGAGCCGGTCTGCCACACTACTAGAAAAGCGAAATAAGTGCTAAGTGTGTGTATATAGTATGACCGTTACTGACCCGTTGTCTTGATAACATAAACATATACTTATAAAAGAAAGGAATGCAAAGTGTACTCACAGTGAATGAAGGGACTTTATTTCAATTATATATACCACTTTGATGGGGCATATTTTCTGATATCTGGAACGCAGAAACTGATCATAGTGGGGGAAGGTTAGACTTAGTGCTGTTCAAAGATGGTGATGCCCAGTGCATCATGGGGCTTCTGGGGGTGTCCCTAGCCTGCCTCATCATAGGGGCAGGCTGGGGTCATCCAATCTGAGCTTGCTCTATAATTTAATTTATAATAATAAAATATCCCATTTGTGTGATCATCACTGATCAGTGTGGATCTCCCTTCCTCTCCTCACTTGCGTTTTTGTTTGAGAGAGAGAGAGATCTGTGTTGAAAGAGAGAGAGCTTTAGTTAGTTATATTAGTTTAAAAATTGTGAGATCCAAAGGTTCTTTTCAGAGCCATTAACCCCTAGCTTCCCAGTGATCACTATAAATCACTGGCTCTTGCACAAAAGCACTTTTTTGCTCTGTGCATTTTTTTAGGGGTTCATTTTTTCTTTTAGTAATTTTTTGTGAGACCCAAAGGCTCTTTTCAGAGCCATTGGGGGGTAGTTATCAAGCCGTCAACCTCAAATACGCTGGAATTCCGCAGCGTATTTGTGGCGAGGCTGATTCGCCTTAGTTTTCAAAGGCTAGACACCGGCAAAAGTCACTCCAGATGTTCCGCACACAAGTGCAGCACAATTTGATTACTTTTGCTAGTTATCAAAAAACTAGCAGGTACGCTCGTCACTTTTCCGGCCCAGTGTACCTGGTTTTCAATCCGCCACCCTGGAGGCGGCGGATCCCATAGGAATCAATGGGAGTCTGACCATAGCGAAAGTACAAGTTCGCTGCTGCCAGACATCCCATTGATTTCTATGGGAGATGTCTGCACCTAACACCCTAACATGTACCCCGAGTCTAAACACCCCTAATCTGTCCCCCCTACATCGCCGCAACTAAATAAAGTTATTACCCCCTAAACCGCCACTCCCGGAGCCCACCGCAAGCTACTCTATACATATTAACCCCTAAACCGCCGCTCTCTGACCCAGCTGCAACTATAATATATGTATTAACCCCTAAACCACCGCTCCTAGACCCCGCCGCCACCTACATGATACCTATTAACCCCTATCCTGCCCCCCCTATACGGCCGCCCTCTATAATAAAGTTATTAACCCCTATCCTGCTGATCCCGCACCTAGCCGCAACTAAATAAATAGTTTAAACCCTAAACCGCCGCTCCAGGACCCCGCCGCAACCTATATTAAACTTATTAACCCCTAGTCTGCCCCCCTACACCGTCGCCACCTATAATACATTTATTAACCCCTATCCTGCCCCCCACTACACCGCCGCCACTGTAATAAATTTATTAACCCCTAAACCTAAGTCTAACACTAACCCTAAAACCCCCCCTAACTTAAATATTAAATAAATCTAAATAATATTTCTCTTATTAACTAAATTAATCCTATTTAAAACTAAATACTTACCTTTAAAATAAACCCTAATATAGCTACAATATAAATAATAATTATATTGTAGCTATCTTAGGATTTATATTTATTTTACAGGCAACTTTCAATTTATTTTAACTAGGTACAATAGCTATTAAATAGTTATTAACTATTTAATAGCTACCTAGCTAAAATAAAGAGAAATTTACCTGTAAAATAAAAACTAACCTAAGTTACAATTACACCTAACACTACACTATACTTTAATAAATTATTCCTATTTAAAACTAAATACTTACCTGTGAAATAAACCCTAAGATAGCTACAATGTAATTAATAATTACATTGTAGCTATCTTAGGATTTATATTTATTTTACAGGTAACTTTGTATTTATTTTAGCTAGTTAGAATAGTTATTAAATAGTTATTAACTATTTAATAACTACCTAGCTAAAAGAAATACAAAATTACCTGTAAAATAAATCCTAACCTAAGTTACAATTAAACCTAACACTACACTATCATTAAATTAATTAAACAAATTAACTACAAATAACTACAATTAAATACAATTACATAAACTAACTAAAGTACAAAAAATAAAAAAAGCTAAGTTACAAAAAATAAAAAAAATAAGTTACAAACATTAAAAAAATATTACAACAATTTTAAGCTAATTACACCTAATCTAAGCCCCCTAATAAAATAACAAAGACCCCCAAAATAAAAATTTTCCCTGCCCTATTCTAAATTTAAAAAGTTCAAAGCTCTTTTACCTTACCAGCCCTTAAAAGGGCTTTTTGCGGGGCATGCCCCAAAGAAAACTGCTCTTTTGCTTGTAAAAGAAAAATACAACCCCCCCAACATTAAAACCCACCACCCACATACCCCTAATCTAACCCAAACCCCCCTTAAATAAACCTAACACTACCCCCCTGAAGATCATCCTACCTTGAGTTGTCTTCAGCCAGCCGACCCACCGATGGAACCGAAGAGGAGATCCGGAGCGGCAGATTTGATCCTCCAAGGGGCGCTGAAGAAGTCTTCCATCCGATGAAGTAAACCTCCAGGCGGCGCTGAAGAAGTCTTCCATCCGGGCGATGTCATCTTCCAAGTGGCGCTGAAGAGGTCTTCCATCCGGGCGATGTCAAGCGGGGTCTTCAATCTTCTTCTTCAGGATCCATCTTCATCCCGCCGAAGCGGAACATCCTTCTTTCCCGACGGACTACCGACGAATGAAGGCTCCTTTAAGGGACGTCATCCAAGATGGCGTCCCTTCAATTCCGATTGGCTGATAGGATTCTATCAGCCAATCGGCATTAAGGTAGGAAAAATCTAATTGGCTGATTGAATCAGCCAATCAGATTGAGCTTATTTTACAGGTAATTTTGTATTTATTTTAACTAGGTAGCTATTAAATAGTTATTAACTATTTAATAGCTATTGTACCTGGTTAAAATAAATACAAAGTTGCCTGTAAAATAAATATTAATCCTAAAATAGCTACAATATAATTATTATTTATATTGTAGCTATATTAGGGTTTATTTTACAGGTAAGTAATTTAGCTTTAAATAGGAATAATTTATTTAATAAGATTTAATTTATTTCGTTAGAATAAAATTATATTTAACTTAGGGGGGTGTTAGTGTTAGGGTTAGACTTAGCTTTAGGGGTTAATACATTTATTATAGTAGCGGTGAGGTCCGGTCGGCAGATTAGGGGTTAATACTTGAAGTTAGGTGTCGGCGATGTTAGGAAGGGCAGATTAGGGGTTAATACTATTTATTATAGGGTTTTTGAGGCAGGAGTGAGGCGGATTAGGGGTTAATAACTTTATTATAGTAGCGGTGAGGTCCGGTCGGCAGATTAGGGGGTAATACATATAATATAGGGGTCGGTGATGTTAGGGGCAGCAGATTAGGGATACATAGGGATAATGTAGGTTGCAGGGGTGTACAGAGCAGCAGATTAGGTGTTAAAAATAATATGCAGATGTCAGCGATAGCGGGGGCGGCAGATTAGGGGTTAATAAGTGTAAGGTTAGGGGTGTTTAGACTCAGGGGTACATGTTAGGGTGTTAGGTGTAGACTTAGGAAGTGTTTCCCCATAGGAAACAATGGGGCTGCGTTAGGAGCTGAACGCTGCTTTTTTGCAGGTGTTAGGTTTTTTTTTCAGCTCAAACTGCCCCATTGCTTCCTATGGGGGAATCGTGCACGAGCACGTTTTTGAAGCTGGCCTCGTCCGTAAGCACCGCTGGTATTTAGAGTTGCAGTGGCGGTAAATTATGCTCTACGCTCCCTTTTTGGAGCTTAACGCAGCCCTTCTGTGAACTCTAAATACCAGCGGTATTTAAAAGGTGCGGGGGAAAAAATACACGCGTAGCTAACGCACCCCTTTGGCCGCAGAACTCTAAATCTAGCCGTATGTGTGCCACTTTGGAATAGCTTAATTTTACCTGCCAATGATCCAATTGACCAATCATCACCATATCTTATCTGCAGTTCCCTGCAGTAATGTCTAGTTTGTAGGTATGCAAAAAAACTAAATTTATGCTTACCTGATACATTTATTTATTTCCAGATATGGAGAGTCCACAACGTCATCAATTACTAGTGGGAATATCACTCCTGACCAGCAGGAGGAGGCAAAGAGCACCATAGCAAAGCTGTGAAGTATCACTCCCCTTCCCACAATCCCGTCATTCGACCGAAGGGAAATGGAAAAGGAATAACACAAATGTGTAGAGGTGCCTGATGTTTAGTCAAAAATAACTGTCTTAAAAATACAGTTGGGGTCGTGGACTCCATATCCGGAAATAAATAAATTTATCAGGTAAGCATAAATTTTGTTTTCTTTCCTAAGATATGGAGAGTCCACAACGTCATCAATTACTAGTGGGAACCAATACCCAAGCTAGAGGACACAGATTAACTAGGGAGGGAGAACAAGACAGGCAGACCTAAACAGAAGGCACCACCGCTTGAAGACCCTTTCTCCCAAAAGAAACCTCAGCCGAAGCAAAAGAATCAAATTCAGAAAATTTTGAAAAGGATGCATAGAGGACCAAGTTGCAGCCTTGCAATCTGTTCTACAGAAGCTTCATCTTTGAAATCTCAAGAAAAAGTAGACAGACCTCGTGGAATCAGCCGTAATTCTCTCAAGAGGCTGCTGACTAGCAGTCTCAAAAAACAAAATGAAGATACTTCTTAACCAGAGAGAAAGAGATATAGCACTGGCCTTCTTACGTTTTCCAGAGCAGAAGACTAGCGAAAATCCTTAGTCGCCTGTACATAAAACTTTTAAAACATGCACAACATCCAAGTTGTGCAACCAACTTTCTTTATGAAAAGAAGGATTAGGTCATAGAGAAGGAACAACAATTTCCTGATTAATATTTCTTAGGAAGAAAAACCCAACCAATTATGAATAACCGCCTTATCAACATGAAAAGAATAAAAGGTGAATCACACTGCCAAGCCGAGAGTTTCAAAACTCTTGGAGCAGAGGAGATAGCAAAAAGAAACAAAACTTTCAAAGATAATACTTAATATCTATGGAATGCAATGGCTCAAACGGAGCCTGCTTCAAAACTTTAAGAACCAGGTTAAGACTCCTAGCAGGAGCAACAAACTAAAACACAGGGCTGAATCTGACCAGGGCCTGACAAAAAAAATAGAACATCTGGCACATCCGCCAGACGCTTGAGTAATAAAAAGATAATGCAGAAATCTGACCCTTCAGAATACTGACTGACAATCCCTTCTCCAGACCTTCCTGGAGAAAAGACAAAATCCTAGGAATATTGACCCTACTCAAATGGTAGCCCTTGGATTCACACCAATAAAGGAATATACGCTATACCTTATGGTAAATCTTTCTAGTAACAGGCTTGCGAGCTTGAATCATGGTCTCGGTGACGACACATAAAAATCACACTTAGACAGAACTAAGCGTTCAATCTCCAAGCAATCAGCTTCAGAGAAACGAGGTTTGGATGAAGGAATGGACCCCGAATTAGAAAGGACCTTCCTCAAAGGCAACCTCCAAGGTGGAAGAGATGACATCTTCACTAGGTCTGCATACCAGATCCTGCGAGGCCATGCAGGAGCTATTAGAATTACCTATGCTCTCTCCTGTTTGATACGAGCATGGAGAGCAAACAGAGAAAACAGATATGCCAGACTGAAATCCCAGGGATCTGCCAGATCTATCAGGGTGGCTTAAGGATCTCTTAACACTGTACCGTACCTTGGAAGCTTGGCGTTCTGCTGAGACACCATCAGATTCAACTCCAGCACCCCCCATTTGAGGGTTAACCTGGAGAACACCTCCGGGTAGAGAAACTACTCGCTGGGATGAATTGCCTGTCTGCTCAGGAAATCCGCTTCCCAGAGTTCACTCCTGGAATGTGGATGGCAGATAGGCAACAATAGTGAGCTTTCACCCACTGAATAAACCGAGCCACCTCCCTCATGGCTAAGGAACTCTGAGATCCTCCCTAGTGGATGATGTAAGCCACTGAGAAGAGGAAGTCCGACTGAAACCGGATAAACCAGGCTAAGGACAACTGAGGCCAATCCCTCAGAGTATTATAAATCACTTTCAACTCCAAGGTTCATGGGGAGAGCAGACTCCTCTTGACGACTGAGCTAAATCTATCTTCTGAGACTGATCTGAATGGTCCCCGTTCCACTGTCTGAGCATGCATAACTGCAGAGCTCCCAAATGGAATCGAACCAAGGGAAAGATGTTCAACAATTTAAGATTTTCTGACCTCTGTCAGAAATATTTACATAGCTAGGGAATCTGTTATGGTCCCTAAAAAAACTACCCTTGTGGTTGGAACAAAGGAACTCTTGTCTAGATTTGCTTCCATCTGAGAAAACGAAGAAAAGACAACAAGGTCTCTGAATAAGAGATTGCTTTAAAAAAAAAAAGGATGGCGTCTGAACCAAAATGTCGTTCAGGAAGGGTGACCCTGCAATACACCTAGACCTGCAAGAGTCTTCTAGAAAGGCAAAACTCAGGAACTTGAGACAATCCCTAAGGATGGGAACATGAAAACACACATCCTTCAGGTCTATGTTCATCATGAACTGACCCTCTTGAGCCAAAGGAAGAATGGAACGAATAGTTTCCATCTTGAAGGACGGTACTCTGAGAAACTTGTATAATAGATCCTAGGCCCCTGTTCCATTACTATCGCTCCCAGGGAAGAGGTCCAGAACAGAGTTCAAGAATGCCTCTCTACTTACCTGGACTGCAGATAATCCTGAGGGGAGAAAACTATTTGAAACCTTAGGATACTATGTCCACAGCCCAAGGATCTGGGACAACTCATATCCATATCCAACCCCAGATCGGGGCAAACCCAACATGCTGACTTAGATTCAACTGCAGTTATCTTTGATTACTTTCCCTAGTTTCAAGACTGATTGGGTTTCAAAGAAGACTTGGACTGTTCCTGCTTGATAGAGGGAGAGGAAGACTTTCCTTAGAAGTTACTGAAAGGAACGAAAATTAATTTGACGTCCTTAATCTCTATTCTTCTTGGCTTGATGAAGAAAGGACCTTTCCACCCGAAGAATCAAGAATTTTTTCTGCCACTAGGTCCAAACAAATCTTACCCTTGTAAGGAAGCGCTAGAGCTCCCTGCGGCTAGGACAGAGAAGCCAGATATCTTGGTTCCCAGTCAAATAACTAGCACGGTAGCATCAGAAATAAAGGAATAGGCTAGTTTAAGAGCCTTAATCCTGACTAGGATCTCCAAAAAAGTCTCTACCAAAATTGATACCGACAAGGCGTTGCACCAATAAAATGCCGCACTTGAAACAGAAGCAATACAAACTGCAGGTTGCCATTGAAGACCTTGATGAACATACATAATCTTCAAATATCCAGCTTTTTGTCCATAGGATCCTTAAAAGAGCAAGTATCCTCTACAGCAGTGGTCCACAAGAAGATGTTGGTGGTGCTTAACACCATCAAGCAGGAATTAATCTCCTCTGATGGTGTAACCCCCGTCGCACCGCAACTCCCTACTGTGCCTGGCTGGACATCAGTGAAAAAAGGAGTTAAATTACAATCTCCCTAGGCACGTTGCGTAGTACTGCGCAACTTGCATAGCTAGATTGTATTTTTAACTCCTCCCGTCCGGCGCACTGCTCAGAGAAAGATGCTTCCATTATAAAGCCAGCAGAGGTGGGTATAGTCTTGACTTGAAATAGTGGAATTAAAGTATATTAAAAAAGAAAATCTTAAAAAAATAAGTCTATCTTATATTTCATTTATTTTCTTCCCTTTACCTGTCTCTTTGTAGTAGTTTTCCTAATTGTTCTTTTTGTTTTAAAATTAAATATTAATTATTTTCCCGCGCACAAAGCCATTCCACCTGAATTCCAGCAATTGCCATCCAACAGATCAGCCATATCCCACCAGTATTATTGTAATTGCCAGTAACATCAGTCGTAGTAAGCTGACATCCATATTGAGAGCTTTATAACTCCAATGTCTGTCCATGATCATAAGTAGTTTTGAATAATTCCTAACTGGGGAGGTAACTTGGAAGTCTTGTGGTCCTTTTAAACATAATTATTTTTTCCCCACTTTCTGCCTCTCTGTTTCAAGATCAAAAGTTGGCACTCACCCTTCATCTGTCATTTAGAAGTACTCTCTCTGTCATTTAGTTAGTAATTCCAAAATATAATTCTTAAAATGTGTAAATATATACATAATGTAAACTTAGCAATGGTTATACTAGTTATGTACAGCATGTGTGTGTATATATTTATATATATATACATATATATATATATATATATATATATATATATATATATATATATATATATACACACACACACATTATAGAGGTTTGTCCAAGTAGCCAAAACCTCCTTTAACAATACACAAAGGTGTTCAAGCTTAAATCTGAAGGATACTACTTCAGCATCAGATGAAGGAATCATACTGTCCAAATCTGAGATTTCACCCTCAGAGGCAACCGACATATCCTCCTCAGACTTATGAGGAAGGGCAACCTGTGTAGCAGCAGGTAGGACAGAAACCTTACTATCTGAATGAAGCTGTGAATCAGAAAAAGGGGACAGGCCCCCAGCGACTCACCGTATCAATTTATTTGGGTTACACACATATATGCACAATGTATTGCACTTACTAGAAGTAAATTTAAAAGCCTCAATAGGAATCCTTTTGGAAAATTCCTTTAAGCGCTCTCAAAGTCACCGGTTCTCAGGGCGTGTCTGTGATAACAGATAGGGCTTAAAGTGAAAGTAAATCCTAGCATTTTACAAACGCTAGGATTGACTTTTGAAACAAATAAAGGGGACTTTCATTCATGAAGTATAAGATATTTCATGTAGAAAGCTCCTTTATTTGTTTAGCCGTTTTTAGCTGCTAAATGTGACATCACCTCCTAGCAAAAAAATTTTTTAGCCGTGTGCTGCTTTAGCAGCTAAGAACGGCGATCAGTTAAAACAAATAAAGGAACTTTCTACACAAAGTATCTTATACTTCATGAATGAAAGTCCCCTTTATTTGTTTCAAAAGTCAATCCTAGCGTTTGTAAAACGCTAGGATTTACTTTCACTTTAATAGATGTAATCCCGAGCTCAGGTTAAAGCCCTCCTTTCTCCCCATTGTTCCGGATCTCTTCGCATTACAGCACTACTCTCCTATTGCTCTAGTCAGTGGAGCGCAGCTGAAGGTAAAAAGGTTCTTACTATCTGAATCTCTTATTTTCCTCTTGGGTTTTCTCTTTAACATAGGAAAAGCAGAAAAAAGCCCCAGATACCACTGATGATACCTGTGCAGCAATTTCTGCAGGCAAATACACTCCTCCAGGAGGCTGAGAGGAACTGCAGGGCACTGTATGAGATGCCATAGAGGCTTGGGACATTTAACGATAAAGCTGTGGCATTGCCTGAACAGCATCATCCTGAGAGACATGAGGCTCACAAAGTATCCTAAACACACTCCCGCCATTTAAGATTAGACTATAAGCCAAAGTAGAACAAGCCCCTCCTACTTTAGGCACCATGTGCCATGAATCATTAATGGAGTCAGCGACAGGAAACATCTTTTAGTTGAAATAATCTTTATTGAACAACATATATAGAATGCAACACATCTCTTACAATTTCCAATAAGACCCTCCCTTCCCTCTCTCTTACGGTAAGAGTCCTTTAGTTCAGAGTTCATCACATCAGTTCTGATTTAATAAACCAAGTCCAATGGACAAGCAGTCTCTTCCGTTGAACCGTGAACTTTGGCTAATTGGGTTCAGAAAGTAATCACCATCAGTGTGTGTAGCAACCCGTCTTTGAGATTGACTGAGAATAGAGGATATGCCTTTAAAGCTGTAGAAAAGGTTCAAAATTCCTTGAGTTCCTCTTTTCCTCTATTTTATGTAGCTGTGTTTTTATAAAGCAAATACTTCGGTTTCCCTCTCCATCTCACCACTCCTTCCTCTAAACCTTAATATTAAACCTTGCATAATCAACAATAACCAATAAAACTCCCCCGCCT